>NC_134268.1:29489333-29661833 GCF_031893055.1 Leptodactylus fuscus
ACAGGCAAGACAGATTAACCACTTAATGAACAGAGGCAACCTTGGCAGAAGACGGGTGTGGTGCAAATCCAATTAAGGACTAGAGCCGTGTTCACACAGTGCAACTAAAAACCTTAAGCAAATTGTCAAACTGCACACGCCTCCGGCGCCGCAGCATGCGAGCAGAGGGTGGCGCAGAGGCCCGAACAGGCAGAGATGTTACAAGCAGTCTGGCAGATATTCTCCCTCACTCCAGTATATGAGTTCTATCACTAATCTGCCTGTAATTGATCAAACCTGACTATACTTTGTTCTAATTCTCCTACTCCTATCTGTATTGCAAGCTGTTCAGCACTGGGTGCTCTGTATCATGCAGTGATGAATATTGATCCATCCCTACTTCTACCATCACTGTTATGCCTCCTGTTCCAGCCCACACAACCTTATATACTATAAATGACCACTGACTATTGGCTGAGAAGCTGTTAGGTGGCACCAGAACATCACAGTTACTCACAAGACACACGTCTCTTTTTACTGTACAATAGATGTGGCGTCGGTCATTTTAGTCAGAGACAAATCGCTGTTTATACGGTTTCGTTAAAAACCAAACAATTTGGAATATTCTGGCCCGTGACAAATTGGTGTACCCATCCCTAGGTGACATCATTCCACTGGTCAAAGGGGCACGTCCCTGATTGGCCAGCACTAATGGGACAATCAGTGCAAGGACACAGCCCAACTAGTAATCGCCCAATTGTTATCCACTCATATTGTTCATTTGTTTAATGTAGATTGTGAGCCCCATAATCACAATGATACAATGATACGTGATCACAATGTACTTTTTTCCCCCTATCAATATGTCTTTGTAGAAAGCTGTTCCGGTATTCGAAGCCAGGACTCCAGCGCTGCAAGGCTGCAGTGCTAACCACTGAGCCACCGCGTTGCCCCTGTTATACACTCATATGTGCCCGGTGTGAGGTCTTCTTTAAAGGGATTCTACAATTAAAAATCTTTTTTTTCTTGTTCACACGTCGGAATATCCTTAAGAAAGGCTATTCGTCTCCTACCTGTAGAAGTCATCTCTGGCCCGCTGTTCGGTTAAAAATCTAGTTCTTGTCAGTATGCAAATGAGTTCTCTCGCAGCACTGGGGATGGGCCCCAGCACTCAACCAGCACTGTACTCCATAGAACTACAGGAGCGTACTGCGCATGCGCACGTAAGTGGCCTCCAAAAAATGGCCGCCGGTCTGTGCACTCGACTCTGGCAGAGCCGACTGTGCAGGCATCGACGTGTGACCCCCAGCCGGAATAAAACAAGTGAAGAGGCGGTTGATGAAGAAGATGGAGGCGAGAGATGGAGAGAGTTCTCTTGCAGCATTGGAGACGCCCCCAGTTCTGTTTGAGCGCTGGGGCCCGCCCTCAATGCTGCGAGAGAACTCATTTGCATACTGACAAGAACCAGGTTCGGCGGGCCAGAGACAACTTCTAAAGGAAGGAGACGAATAGCCTTTCTTAAGGCTATTCCAACGTGTGATCTAGAAATTTTTTCTATTTTTAATGGTAGAATCCCTTTAAGGGTTTTCTATCGTGTTCCAGACAGCAGAACGTAGCGGACCTGAAAGGGTAGTGGAGTGGAGCACATGACTAGAAATGGGATGAGAGCTAGTAGGTCAAGTTTAGGTGAAAAGGTGAAGTCAGGGACACAGGGGCGGGTTAGCTAAGAGTTATTTGGTAAATAGGGGCTGCTAGTGAGGGGCTCATTCCAGCAAGGAGAATCAAGGTGGAAAGTTGTGCCTTACCATGGATCTAGACGCGCTGCTCCGTGAGATTCGCCAGACTGCTCTACACCGGGGCACTGGCTGGCTCCAGGAGCGCTTCTTAGGGGCCTCTCCAGTGGTCGCTTCTCCTGCCCCTGGAGGGGATCTTCGGCCGCCCAGACGGCGTGCACGTCCTCCAGAACGGCTCAGCCCTGAGCTGTCCCCGCAGCCCAGGCGACGCAGAAGGAGCCCCGCTAGGGACCCTCCGGTGCTGTCTCCCGGTCGGCAGTCTCGTTCGGCAGGGGGCAGTGCTAGGAGGAATCCTGCCATGCGGCCTGGGCGTGCGGCTCCGGGGGGATCCCGGCGCGTGTCCCCTTCCCCCCGGCGACGGGATTCAGTGAGTGCTGCTGCGGCCTCCCCCTCTGCTGATGCTCCGAGCAGGGGGAGGGCTAGAACTGTGCGGAGGTCCGGCGGTGCTCCGGAGCCTCTATCTCCTTCCCCGACGTCCATCCCGGCTTCCCAGGAGGGGGGCCGGGCTTCAGGCCTGGTGCACGGAGCTGCGGCCTCACCGGAAGTGCTGGGGCGTCGGCCATCTTTGGATTTCCAGGTGGAGGCTGGCAGCAGGGCGGGCGCTGGTCTGGATAGCCCCGCCCCTTCCGACGACGAGTTTCCGGCTTCCGGGGAGGGGGCGGAGCCTCTGGACACACCCCCTCCGACGCAGCCTAGGCAACAAGGAACGCCCGGAGAGCGGGCTGGCTGCAGGAGCAGCCCGGCGGGGAATTCTTCTGTTTTGGGCCCTGCGGGCGGCGCTTCACTGGCCTGCCATCCTGGCACTGCTGCAGCATCATCGCTTACAGGAGGAGGACTATCTACAGGAGGGACGGCTGCCGGGGCTCTTCTCCCCGTTGGGGCTGGTGAGTGGACCGTCACCCCTTCTGCACCTGGGGGGGGGTGGGGGCAGGGGATCCTTTTGGCTTGCTGTCTGGTTTTCAGGGTGTCCTTCAGGGTTTTCAACAGCTTCTGGGTGCCGGGGGGGGGTTTGGCGGGGGGTCTCCCATTAGTGTTTGGGGGGCGGCGGGTCAGGTTGCGGCCCAGGGTGCTTCGGCGGTGGCGAGTCGGGGCGGGGGTCCTTTGGGGGGGGTGGGTTCCTCTCCTCCGGTCCCTGTGGTCGACGATACTGGTAGTGGGCTTGCTGCGGGGTACCTGGGTGCGTCCCCGGGCGCGGTAGTGGGGGGGGCTCATACTGGTGAGGTGGTGCCTAGCGCGGAGGTGGCTAAGGTTAGAGATGAGGTTCGCATGGCGGACTCAGCGAAAGGGGAAGTCTATGTGTGCTTCGAGGGGCCGTTGGGGGTTCATCTGAAGCCAGAAGTGAGGGAAAGGATATGGAAGGGGGAGTATGTGGAGATCTTCTCCCTCCTCCCCCTTGAAAAGTTTAATCTGGATAGGGTTAAACCCGATGAGTGCAAGAAAGAGGAGGAGGAACGGCGCCGTTATAGGCTCATTCCTCGTACTTTCTCTAACTGGCTCCAGGCCTTCTGCATCTTGGCCAGTGTGGTTGGGGAGCGGGCGCCGGAGGATTGTTCGGCTTTGTTTTGTTACCTCGATTCCATCGGCGATGCGTACCGGGTCTACGGGGGTAATGCGTGGCTCAGGTATGACGAGCACTTCCGTCAGCGGAAGGCGGTGCGGCCTTCCTTGCGATGGGACCACAAGGACATCAGCTCCTGGATGAAGCTGATGGCGGCCACTAAAGGGGGTGGGGGTCAGTCCTTTCGGGAAGGGGCCGGCGGATCTGGGTCATCGTCGGGTCGGTCGGCAGGCGGCGGTAGGGGGTGCTGTTGGCAGTACAATGAGGGGCAGTGTAAATTTGGAAACGACTGTCGCTTCAAACACGAGTGCTCGGGCTGTGGGGGTGCTCACCCCCTCACTCGATGCTTCAAGAAGGGTAAAGGTAAGGGAGGGGATACTGACAACAAGAGGGGCGACGCCGGTGAGGGTGGAAAGGATGGCGGAGTCTCTCGGGCGATATCCAAGTAGGGCGGCGGCCGCGCGGTTGTTTAAAGGTTTTTCAGAGGGGTTTCGCATTCCTTGTTCTAATTTGGGGGGAGGGGGGGAGCCTAGGAATTTGGCGTCGGCTCTGGCTCACCCTGAGGTGGTGTCGGCAAAATTGGCGAAAGAGGTGGAATTGGGTCGTATGGCAGGGCCGTTTGTTAGTCCTCCACTGGATTTCCTTCGGGTCTCACCCTTGGGAGTGGTTCCCAAGAAGGAGGCTAATAAATTCCGCCTCATTCATCATTTGTCCCATCCTGAAGGGGGGTCGGTAAACGATGGGATCGATCCGGCTTTGTGTGCGGTGTCTTATGCGTCCTTCGATGCGGCCTTGGCTTGGGTGCGGCGATATGGCCGGGGGACGCTGCTTGCTAAGACTGACATAGAGGCGGCCTTCCGTCTTTTACCGGTGCATCCTGATAGCTTCCACCTTCTCGGGTGCAAATGGCAGGACGGCTATTTTGTGGATAAATGTTTGCCTATGGGGTGCTCGATCTCCTGCGCTTATTTCGAGGAGTTCAGCACCTTTTTAGAGTGGGTAGTGCGTCATCGAGTTCAAGTGGACTCGGTCTTGCACTACCTTGATGACTTCCTGTTCATTGGCCCTCCGGGTACGTGGGTGTGTTCTCTGCTGTTGCAGATGATGGTGGACGTTTGTGGGGAATTCGGCGTTCCTCTGGCACCGGAGAAGACTGAAGGGCCGGCTACTGTGATTAAGTTCTTGGGCATTGTTATCGACACTGTGAGGCTGGAGTGCCGTTTGCCGGAGGACAAATTGCTCGAGTTGCGGGAGCTGGTGGGTCGGGCAGTGCGATTGAGGAAAGTTAGGTTGCGAGAATTGCAGTCCCTGTTGGGGCGTCTTAATTTTGCTTGTCGCATTATGCCTATGGGCAGGGTGTTTTGCCGGCGCCTGGCCAGGGCCATGGCGGGCGTTCGGCGTCCTTTTCATTTTGTTCGGTTGGGGTCTGAATTGCGGGAGGATCTGTTGGTTTGGGAGGGTTTTTTGTCCAAATATAACGGTCACTCGCTGTTGCAGGGGGCTCTGGTTTCCAATGTTGACCTGGAACTGTTTACAGACGCTTCCGGGGCGCATGGGTTTGGGGCTTACTTTCAGGGACAGTGGTGTGTGGGGGAGTGGCCTCAGGCTTGGAGAGTGAATGGTTGGGTGCGGAATTTGGCATTGTTGGAACTTTTTCCAATCGTGGTGGCGACGGTTATTTGGGGAGACCGGTTGCGGGACCGCAGGGTCCGCTTCCTCTGTGACAATCTGGGCGTGGTCCAAGCCATTAACTCACAGTCCGCTAACTCGCCGCCAGTTGTTCGGTTGCTGCGTCGTTTGGTGTTGCGGGGGCTTGAGCTTAATTCGCATTTTGTTGCTGTGCATTTGCCGGGTTCTATTAATGTGATCGCTGACTCCATCTCTCGTTTTCAGTGGGACAGATTTCGGGAGGTGGCGCCGGAGGCGGACGCAGAAGCGATACCTTGCCCAGAGGAGTTATGGTCGCTGGTCTAAGTATGGCGTTGTCTCTGGTGGGGCGGTCTGTAGGGGACTCTACCTGGTCTGGGTATGCTCGGGTTTGGTCGGATTGGGAGGTGTTGTTGGGGGAGCTGCATGGGGCGCAGATGCCGGAAGACTTGGAGGCCTCCGTTTTGGTTTTCGTGGGTTCGGCTTTCAGTTCCGGGGTCTCTCCGTCGGGGTTGTCCCGGAGTTTGTCAGCTTTAGCATTTTGGTTTAAATTTAAGGGTCTTCGGGATTTTACGAAATGTTTCTTAGTGCGCCAGGCGGTTAAGGGTTTCCGCCGGGGTTCAGTTGTTAGAGATCGTCGGCGTCCGTTGTCTTTTGAGATCGTTCGCGACTTAGTGGGGATTTTGGGGCGGGTTTGTGTGTCGGAGTATGAGGTGTGCTTGTTTAGCTTGGCCTTTTCGTTGGCATTTTTTGGGGCCTTCCGTATTTCAGAGTTGGTCTCCCGTAGCCGGGCCTGCCCGGGTGGTTTGTTGTTGGGCGATTGTCGGGTTTCTGGGGGGGTTTTGGTGTGCCGTATCCGGCGCTCCAAGACGGATCAGGAAGGCAGGGGTTTAGTCGTGCGCTTGCAGCGCCTGCCGGGGTCGGTGGTCTGCCCTGTGGGGTGTTTTGAGGCTTTCTTGTGTCTGCGCCCGACTGGAGGTCTGCCATTATTGGTGCACAGGGACTTGTCCTGCTTGTCGAGGTTCCAGTTTGTTCAGGTGTTGCGGAAAGGTTTGTCGGTTTTGGGGTTGGTACCGGGTGATTTTAGTTCACATTCCTTTCGGATAGGGGCCGCCACTGAGGCGTCCCGGTGGGGTTTGCCGGCGGAGGTGATCAGGCGTATCGGGCGGTGGGAGTCTGATCGTTTCCGTTCGTATGTGAGGCCGCATTTGCTGTGAGTGGTTGAGGGGTGCTTTTTCTGGTCGGGGGGTTTGAGGGGTATGTTCTGCTTATTTTTTGTTATTGTGTTTCAGGGTCGTCCGTGTGCTTGGTCTGGATCGCTGGCCACTCATATGTCCATTGGGGTGGAGTTCGCGCTGATGCTCGGCCGTCCGGGCGACATTTGGGCTTCGACAGGTCGGCGGTGCAGGTCAAGTGGATCGGGGTTAGGGGCTTGCTGTGGTTCCGGCTGTTAGGTGAGCTCCAGTATTTCGTGGACATGGATAGAGCCCCCGATGTGTTAGTCATCCATGCAGGGGGGAATGATCTGGGATTGCGTGCGGCCCGGGAAGTCACTCGGGATATTAAGTTGGACTTGTTACGTTTGTGGGCGACTTTTCCTGGGCTGATAGTGGTGTGGTCAGACATTGTGGCTCGGCTGTCCTGGCGGCACGCTCGCTCGGCAGCGGGCATCAACAGGGCTCGGATTAAGCTTAACAAGATGGTAGGCAGGTTCGTGGCTCGAAATGGCGGTTTAGTGGTTCGACATCGAGAGTTGGAGGTGGCGTCTCCGGATCTTTTTAGGCCTGATGGGGTGCATCTCAATGCCATCGGCTTGGACATATGGTTGCTTGGCATCCAGGATGGCATTGAGAGAGCTCTGCGTTTGTGGGGAGACGCGCGGGAGTAAGGAGTCACCCCCGCCCGTCATGGCGTGGTCAGGAGGGGTCTTTGTAGGCTAAACGGGGGTAGAGGACAAGAGGGGGTTAACTCCACCCACTTGTCAGTCTGGAGGTTGTTTGGTGAAACTTAATGGTTGAAGTCCTGAGGCAGGGTACCCAGGACGGTTACACTCCGGTGTGGGTGCCCTTGGGCTAGGTGTGCACGGCCAGGGGTAATAGCCGGAGTCTTGCTATTCTAAGGTGGGGTAAATAGGCCCTTCAGAGACCCCTCCTTATGTCAGGGTAGAATTGATTGTGGGGGGAGGATGATGTATAATGTCATTGTTATTCTTGGTTTTGTTTAAGGACATTTTGTTAAGATGGTGTTTAATAAAATTGGCCGCTGTGGCCTTAACTTCCAGCCAATTTGTCAGTGTGTTATTGGGGAGACACAAGAACGGGGGATTGGAAGTAGGCACAGCTCAGACTAGACCATTTTATCAGTCATGTATAGCATATCTGATAGTGTTCCATCAGATGAATATCCTCTGTTCTTCTAACCGGTCTCATACAAATGTAATTTATTTTCCCGTATTTCTATAATATTGATAGATCTTCTTGCTTCACGTAAGATGACACATTTAAAAACCGGAATAGTCCACTGTTCACATAAACAGGCAAATAAGCGTAAAGAAGAGCAGCCGACAAATATCAGCACCAGGTTTATCTAGCACAGTGTGTGCTATCGTGTCAGGATAATGGGCTCTTTAGTATCCCTCAGGCCTCTATAGTGGAATATTCATCATTGGAGCATGATCTGGTGTGCAGCCCACGGGGAGCCGCCATAGATTTCATAGCAATGGTTTTTAATTTCAAAGAAAAGATTGTAAGAGGAATCTTCAGCTCTCTGGGCGTCTACAGTGTTATGTTTATGTATAGGAAACCAGATTGACATGTATAGTATATGTACAGTGTATAGTTTCATCCGATATTCGTATGTTAAAATTGCCGCCATATCATTTTTAATCACATGCATCGGGTTGTCTGATGGACCAGAACAACGGACAAAATGACTAGTAAAAAAAAAGGACACATGCAAAGCCTGATGGAACCCATTTTCTATAATGGAGTCCATTGGGCGTCCATTGTTTTTAAGTGAAAGTTGTGCACGCCGGATGTAATAGACGTGCACACGCAACTTTTTCATCCCAAATAGAGACTCTGACATAGGTGTGGACATAGCCTTACTAATAGTTGGCCAGCACGCTATGGGATGTTCACATGTAGGAATTTGGAGAGGAATTTGAGGCCGTCATCCGGTGGAACCCATGGCTTTTTGTTGTGGGTTTGTATATTGATTGTAATACAGAGTACTATTCGGCATGAGCCTTGTGCCCTGGGGTTATGATGGCGCATGTAATGTCTAAGTTAATGAACGTCATAGCTAGTCATTAATGGTGGATTGTTAAAGATATAAAGCAGATATTAGAAAACAGGGGGCCTGGGGCTGTTCTGGTGCAGAGACCCTACACTATCTGTGTCTGCCCCTGATTATGTTAATACAGTAAGGGCCCGTTCACACGGAGTAAACGCACGTGTATTTTGGCAAAATACACGTGTAAAAATAAGACTCCCATTGACTTCAATGACATTTTTTTACACGTGTAAAAATACACATCAAAATACATGTCAAAATACATGTGTAAAATGTCATTGAAGTCAATGGGAGTCTTAGTTTTACACATGTATTTTGCCAAAATACACGAGCGTTTACTCCGTGTGAATGGACCCTAACAAAACATCATCAGTGTGAATGGACGGGCATCAGAAGCGGCCTCAAACAGCTGATCTGTGCAGGCATCAGTTGTTGCTCCTCACTAATCAGGTATTTATGGCCTATCCTTAGCATAGGCCATAAAATCCTAAATCCTGGGCAATCCATTCTAATGAAGATGAAACCTTCTTCAGATGTCCTAATAAAAGACATCGTAGAATAGGATTCCCTACTCAGAACACATGTTATATAGAATTACCCAAAATCGACAGTATCCTATGTGATTACGAAGTGGAAGGTGAACAGTGATTGTTGGAATGTGCCCCGAGTCAGCAGACCCCCAAAACTGGGAGATAGAGACCAACGGGTGCTGGCCAGAGAAACCGCACCCAACCAATGGCTCACATACACCAGGAGTGTCACCAGGCATCCGGAGTATTGTATCGCTCAATACCATCCGTAAGGAAGTATCTGCTGGTTCTACCTACTATTGGATAGGAAGAAATGTTGTGTTTCTATTCTACCGCAGGTGTCCAAATACTTATTGGTAGACAGTGTACATTGTCAGGCATTTATTTCAATGGTCATCATGTAATACCACATTTCACCTGTAGTGGCACTGTCTAATGTTCCCTTTCCGTTAAAAATCAGCTGTCATCCAGGGGTTTGATCGATGGCCATGATCTAGTGACCCTGGGGCTGCATTGTAAAGTGGGTTGTCTGAGATAGACAACCCCTTTAAGTATAGAAGAGGGAAATAGATACCTTTACATGCTCCATAAACATCAATCAACAATAAATGCAAAAAGTCCATACAATACTTGGTAAAAGTCACTGCTTCCCTCCAAAACAAGCATGAAAGAGCAGTGCAATATTACTTTTAGCATTATTTTGCTCTTTTTGCTGTGCTCATATCTGCAAAAGCCTTTACCCAGTAGTCAAGATAAGTCCTGAACTGAGAAGTATTGATCCAGTAAAAGCAGTTCAGAGTTTGACTGTGACACCGTAACCCTCAAGACATAATGTCATAGGCTCTTATCCCCTGCCTCTTAACATTACCTGCCTATCTCCTCCGAGCTGTCACCTCTGGTAATACAGTTCCAAAAGCTTTCTAATCGTTACTCGCTCAGGCTGCATTTTTTTTTTCCCTGCGCCTTGTGTATGAGTTGAGGAATTGCTTTGAGCTGTAAGAAGAACACGGTTTCTTGTGTTGCAGTTTTCCTTTATGACCAGGCTTAACATGCTACAATACAGCAAATATAGAGAAACCGAACAGGACAGACAATATGAGACTCCCGGAGAAGAGCCATCTTAACAGAAATTGCTGCTATTTGGGGCCGGGCGCTTGGACTTATCTCAGGAAACCTCAACCCCTTTCATAATGACCGAAAGAAAAGGACTTTGTAAACATTGTGCTAATCCTAAAGGGCGGCAATAAAGATGCACACTGGGCAGGTGGGTTACACCGATCATTGCAACCATATCTGCTCCTAGGTGACTTCTATGTCAGACGTTGCGGTCATTAAAACCCATCATTTTCTATAAGGGGTCAATCACCCTTCACTATCCTACTTACTAGACACAGAAACACGTACAGAGGTAGCAAAGCTTTGCTTGACACTTAACACACACACTAGGACTTGTATACTGATGACCTATCCTTATCAAACACCCAGGACCCCCATCAATAGCATTCAGTCCATACCAATATGCTGAATACCAAGCATACTTCCATGCATATCATAGCCATAGTTCCATACATATCATAGCCATAGTTCCATACATATCATAGCCATAGTTCCATACATATCATAGCCATAGTGCCATACGTATCATAGCCATAGTGCCATGCATATCATAGCCATAGTTCCATACGTATCATAGCCATAGTGCCATACATATCATAGCCATAGTGCCATGCATATCATAGCCATAGTTCCATACATATCATAGCCACAGTACCATACATATCATAGCCACAGTGCCATACATATCATAGCCATAGTGCCATACATATCATAGCCATAGTTCCATACATATCATAGCCACAGTACCATACATATCATAGCCACAGTGCCATACATATCATAGCCATAGTTCCATACATATCATAGCCATAGTGCCATACATATCATAGCCATAGTGCCATACATATCATAGCCACAGTGCCATACATATCATAGCCATAGTGCCATACATATCATAGCCACAGTACCATATATATCATAGCCATAGTGCCATACATATCATAGCCACAGTACCATACATATCATAGCCATAGTTCCATACATATCATAGCCATAGTTCCATACATATCATAGCCATAGTGCCATACGTATCATAGCCATAGTTCCATACATATCATAGCCATAGTGCCATACGTATCATAGCCATAGTGCCATGCATATCATAGCCATAGTTCCATACATATCATAGCCACAGTGCCATACATATCATAGCCATAGTGCCATACATATCATAGCCACAGTACCATATATATCATAGCCACAGTGCCATACATATCATAGCCATAGTGCCATACATATCATAGCCATAGTGCCATACATATCATAGCCATAGTGCCATACATATCATAGCCATAGTGCCATGCATATCATAGCCATAGTTCCATACATATCATAGCCATAGTGCCAAACATATCATAGCCACAATGCCATACATATCATAGCCATAGTGCCATATATATCATAGCCATAGTGCCATACGTATCATAGCCATAGTGCCATACGTATCATAGCCATAGTGCCATACATATCATAGCCATAGTGCCATGCATATCATAGTCATAGTTCCATACATATCATAGCCATAGTGCCATACATATCATAGCCATACTGCCATACATATCATAGCCATACTGCCATACATATCATAGCCATAGTGCCATATATATCATAGCCATAGTGCCATACGTATCATAGCCATAGTGCCATACGTATCATAGCCATAGTGCCATACGTATCATAGCCATAGTGCCATACGTATCATAGCCATAGTGCCATACGTATCATAGCCATAGTGCCATACGTATCATAGCCATAGTGCCATACATATCATAGCCATAGTGCCATACATATCATAGAGACTGGACTTGGTATTGCAGCTCAGCCCCCTGTATCATGTGACTGATGACATCATTCACACAAGGAAGAGCGCTGCTGCCTCTTTAAACAACTCATGGGTGGGGTTTCTGGATGTCCAACCCCCATGGATCCAATATTCATATTGACATAAGTCATCATTATAGTATAAGTCCCAGAAAACCCCTTTAACTTTCCATGGCTTGTCAAGTACTCTTGTTGTATCAGGCCATAAGATATCAACGTCAAGTTAAAATTTGCTACATTGATGTCTAGAATTCTGAGTAACCTGTGATGGAATATACAGTATAGACAAATCTATGGAGGCGAGGAAAGTTAAAGGGGTAATACAAGAGTCAATATTAATGAGCTAAGCTAAGGATAGGTCATTTATTTGGAATCTATGAGGATCCGACATCTGACCTGGTCTACAAAGCTGGAAGCAATATGGCCCCGCTCCTATTCAGCTCCCATTGAAATGATTCTTCCAGTTTTGTACTCTGTGGTCAGAAGAGCTGATCCGGTAGGTATCCTACATCTATTGATCTTAAACAAAGGACCTATCCTAAGGATGGGTGATACATTTTTGGTCTTGGATAACCCCTTTAACCTTTTGGGTCTCACATGGGATTCTTCACTTGCGATCCAGTTGGTCCACTGTCTGAAAAGGTTGAGGAGCTCTGGAGCACTCCAGAATTTTTTCTGTGCCATCAGGTTCATCGCTCACATGGTGCAAGTGAATGGGGCTGAGCTGCAATACCAAGCACAGCCACTATCATATGAATGGCGCTGTTCCTGGGATTCATTGAAGAGCTGCAACGTTCACCCAAATGCTCTAGCCTCTTTAACCAGTTGATCTCTGGGCTCCACCATCCATCATACGGGATATTGATCCTAGCCTAAGGATAAGTCATCCATATAGAAGTCCCTGAAAAAACCCTTTAATGGTAGATTATCTGTTTTGGCCGAAAGTTTCCTGGTATCACTGAAACCGATCTGGGAAGATATCCAAGCTTCTTTCTCATGATGGATCATAAATAAGAGCTGTTAATATGCAACAATCTCTGTGGAATGGCTTAAGCCTCTCCCCGTATGTCTATAGGCTAACCCTAGTCTGTGCGTCGGAGGAGGCTGGCATGTTATAGCCCTTGGCTCTCCGCAGCCTCCCACATCATCCTCATCATCACTGTGCACATAAACAGTCCCATGGGATTTAACTACAATTGACGAAGATTAATGAAAGTCATTTTGCGTCCTTTAGCAGATGGCATCTTTCCAAAGCTAAAAATGTGTTGCATTCAGATGCTTTTCGTATCCCCCCTCCAGTGGAACTGCATTTGTGCTAGAAGATAATTAAAAATGGTAAGCCTAAACGATGGCGAAATATTGCTTATCGCAAAGATAATAACATGCGTGCGCGGTATATAAGGTCTGCGGTGTATATTCAGTCGCTTCATTGTATCGAAGTGTTCTGCATATGTAAAACACCTTATGTACACACGGCAGGTGATCGGGTCACCGAAAATGCTGCATTACCATATGACCACTTATAAGGATTTATTTTTATTTATTATTATTAATTTTTATTTTATTTTATTTATTTTTTTTTAAACAGAATTTTTTTTGAATCAGTTTTTATTCTCTAATTGTAGATTTAGATGTAAGAGTCGCCTTTCATATAACAGTCGCCTGAGCCTGTTCACAGCATTTAGTAATATGCTTTACAGCATAGCCATGGCCACAGGCAGCAATAGTGATGAGCAAACCGATACTTACGAAGTAGATTCGACCCCAATATTCCAAATTGTTTCCAAATGGAGATTATGATAGGGTAAATTGGCCACCACATTATATCCTGGGGTCTGAAACTAGGTGAAAACCAAGGGGAGATGAAAAAATTAAAATCATTCACATTCACCTCCCCTTAGTGCGCAGCTATAAACCATGAGGGAAGCGGACATCAAGTGTCTGTTGTTACTACAGCGCCACCATGCGTAGAATGAAGCATTGCACAGTTTCTTACGAAATCAATGGCTTGTCCATGTCATGCAAGGAGATGTTGGGTAGGGAGTTACCTCTTGTTCTTTTGGAAATTGAAAGGGGTCTTGAATAGTGGACCACCTCTATATAGATTAAGAATTCCTTAAAGGGGTTCTTAGAAATAAGTTTTCTAAACCAGACAACCCTTTACATCATCCTAAAGACATTGTTATACCAAGTAGGTTCCTCACTATCACAACTACTATGGGTTCAGAATGACAAGTAGGCTGACGAGATGCAAGTACATCGAAACGGCTGTACTCGGTTGAGAGACTATACCTGGTAATAATCCCAGCATCATTGCAAAACAAAGGCCTCTTGGAAGGTCGAGCATGATGCTAAAGGGAGCAAACCTTTATTGGGTTATTTCACTGAAATTCTGTCTTCCTAATTACATCAGGGAAGACAGGCTTGCACATTCCAGTGAGCGCCCTCTATTGGTTTGCAACACTGAGGCAGCAGCTGACTTCTTAATTACATCATGGAAGGCAGATTTGCATATTCTTCCCAAAGTAGTGCCCAGTAATGGTTCTCTCAATGTAAAAATACAGACAATACATAACCTGGTATCCACTGGTGTAACATAGTGGTCACAGTGGTCTTAGCTGAGATCGGGCCCAGAAGCAAAGGGGGGCCTACAGGGCACCAACAACACACTAAAGCTGGATAAACTTCTTTGATCTCCTTTGTGATTTCCTTTGGATCCTAAATGTATTACCCCTGCCCTCTGACTCATGAGAATGATAGGAAGCCTGTGGACACATACATGTTGTGAACAAGTCTTTGTGGTGGTTTGGGTCATATAAAAGACTAAATACAAATGGCAATGTTGTGTTAAGTATCTGAGAAAACCATAGACTATAAACTTCTTTCCAAAAAGTAAAAAAAAAAAATCATTAATTTAGACTCATGTCTGACATCATATGCATTAGGGCAAAGGACTCATAACTGGAAGAAGTCGCACCAGTTTAAGTGGTAAGTTCTTCAAAAAATTATATATATATATATATATATATATATATATATATATATATATATATTAGGATCCTCATCGCTTGCCCTGAGCATGGTTACAAAGAGCATCTCCTACTCTGGAGGACCTGTAGTGTCCTGCACTATGCAAACAACTAATGGATTGACATGACACAATGTAATGCTTGTTTCCACCTGTGGAGGCACTGTAGTGAAACTGAACACATATTACCAGGTTTCCTAAGAGATAACACTGAATGTAATCTGTATATTGTCAAGGTTGGAAATATAAAAAAACACGAAAACTTGGTGATCTTCAGTAGTTGATACCTTTTTAATGGCTAACTCATAATGATGACAAATGGCTAACGTTTCGAAGTGCAAAGGCTCCTTTGTCAAAGCAAATTTTAAAACATTTTTGAAGGATGCATATATATATATATACACAGAGTAGGCACAAAGGGTGTTAGATTTCAGGAGGGGAGGGGGGGGGTTGTTAGTAGTTGGTGAGACAATGTAAGCAATTGGTGGAGACATTTGCTAGAGACAATGTGGTAATTGGTGGAGACAATGTAAACACTTACAGGTCCTTATCAGTTCACACGTAACTGTAAAAAGACATGAACCCCTGTGATGCATTAAGCCCACACTCTAATGTCTGAAACAGTGTCATAAATTTATATTCATGTATGCGCCTTTCTCTCTTAGATCTGAAATTCCCTCTCAAAATCAGAATTTTCATGTCATTGGTGATGTTGTGGTCCCCACTGCAAAAATGTTTTGACACAAGAAGGTCAGTTCTTTGTTCTTTAATAGTATGGCGATGTGAGTTCATGCGCAGTCTAAGCTGCTGTCCGGTCTCTCCAACATACAGATTTTCAGTGGAGCATTTGGTACACATAATTAAATACACTACATTGGAAGTGCTGCAGGTGAAGGTACCTGGAATGTTATATTCCTTGTTCGAGTTAGGTATCTCTATCTTGTCAGTGGTCAGTATGTGGGGGCAGGTTTTGCACCTCTTATTTCCACATGGAAATGTTCCTGCGTTGGTTGGGGATGGTAATGAGCTACTGACCATCATATTCCTGAGGTTTGGTGGCTGTCTATAGCACAGGAGAGGGGGGTCCGGAAATATGGATGTTAGACGGTTGTCTTTTTGTAGTAGTGGATGTAATTTGCGTGTGATACCTCTCAGCGTCTCCAGGTGGGGGTTGTATGTGACAACCAGGGGCACTCGGTTGTTCTCCTGTTTGGTATTGTATCTTAATAACTCCGATCTTGGTATCCTGGTGGCTCTGGTGATTTGGTTATCAATCGTTCTTGGATGGGGACCACAACATCACCAATGACATGAAAATTCTGATTTTGAGAGGGAATTTCAGATCTAAGAGAGAAAGGCGCATACATGAATATAAATTTATGACACTGTTTCAGACATTAGAGTGTGGGCTTAATGCATCACAGGGGTTCATGTCTTTTTACAGTTACGTGTGAACTGATAAGGACTAGAGATGAGCGAACACTAAAATGTTCGAGGTTCGAAATTCGATTCGAACAGCCGCTCACTGTTCGAGTGTTCGAATGGGTTTCGAACCCCATTATAGTCTATGGGGAACATAAACTCGTTAAGGGGGAAACCCAAATTCGTGTCTGGAGGGTCACCAAGTCCACTATGACACCCCAGGAAATGATACCAACACCCTGGAATGACACTGGGACAGCAGGGGAAGCATGTCTGGGGGCATAAAAGTCACTTTATTTCATGGAAATCCCTGTCAGTTTGCGATTTTCGCAAGCTAACTTTTCCCCATAGAAATGCATTGGCCAGTGCTGATTGGCCAGAGTACGGAACTCGACCAATCAGCGCTGGCTCTGCTGGAGGAGGCGGAGTCTAAGATAGCTCCACACCAGTCTCCATTCAGGTCCGACCTTAGACTCCGCCTCCTCCGGCAGAGCCAGCGCTGATTGGCCGAAGGCTGGCCAATGCATTCCTATGCGAATGCAGACTTAGCAGTGCTGAGTCAGTTTTGCTCAACTACACATCTGATGCACACTCGGCACTGCTACATCAGATGTAGCAATCTGATGTAGCAGAGCCGAGGGTGCACTAGAACCCCTGTGCAAACTCAGTTCACGCTAATAGAATGCATTGGCCAGCGCTGATTGGCCAATGCATTCTATTAGCCCGATGAAGTAGAGCTGAATGTGTGTGCTAAGCACACACATTCAGCACTGCTTCATCAAGCCAATACAATGCATTAGCCAGTGCTGATTGGCCAGAGTACGGAATTCGGCCAATCAGCGCTGGCTCTGCTGGAGGAGGCGGAGTCTAAGGTCGGACCTGAATGGAGACTGGTGTGGAGCGATCTTAGACTCCGCCTCCTCCAGCAGAGCCAGCGCTGATTGGCCGAATTCCGTACTCTGGCCAATCAGCACTGGCTAATGCATTGTATTGGCGTGATGAAGCAGTGCTGAATGTGTGTGCTTAGCACACACATTCAGCTCTACTTCATCGGGCTAATAGAATGCATTGGCCAATCAGCGCTGGCCAATGCATTCTATTAGCGTGAACTGAGTTTGCACAGGGGTTCTAGTGCACCCTCGGCTCTGCTACATCAGATTGCTACATCTGATGTAGCAGTGCCGAGTGTGCATCAGATGTGTAGTTGAGCAAAACTGACTCAGCACTGCTAAGTCTCTGCATTCGCATAGGAATGCATTGGCCAGCCTTCGGCCAATCAGCGCTGGCTCTGCCGGAGGAGGCGGAGTCTAAGGTCGGACCTGAATGGAGACTGGTGTGGAGCGATCTTAGACTCCGCCTCCTCCAGCAGAGCCAGCGCTGATTGGTCGAGTTCCGTACTCTGGCCAATCAGCGCTGGCCAATGCATTCTATTAGCCCGATGAAGTAGAGCTGAATGTGTGTGCTTAGCACACACATTCAGCTCTACTTCATCAGGCTAATAGAATACATTGGCCAATCAGCGCTGGCCAATGCATTCTATTAGCTTGATGAAGCAGAGTGTGCACAAGGGTTCAAGCGCACCCTCGGCTCTGATGTAGCAGAGCTGAGGGTGCACAAGGGTTCAAGTGCACCCTCGGCTCTCCTACATCAGAGCCGAGGGTGCGCTTGAACCCTTGTGCAGCCTCGGCTCTGCTACATCAGAGCCGAGGGTGCGCTTGAACCCTTGTGCACACTCTGCTTCATCAAGCTAATAGAATGCATTGGCCAGCACTGATTGGCCAGAGTACGGAATTCGGCCAATCAGCGCTGGCCAATGCATCCCTATGGGAAAAAGTTTATCTCACAAAAATCACAATTACACACCCGATAGAGCCCCAAAAAGTTATTTTTAATAACATTCCCCCCTAAATAAAGGTTATCCCTAGCTATCCCTGCCTGTACAGCTATCCCTGTCTCATAGTCACAAAGTTCACATTCTCATATGACCCGGATTTGAAATCCACTATTCGTCTAAAATGGAGGTCACCTGATTTCGGCAGCCAATGACTTTTTCCAATTTTTTTCAATGCCCCCAGTGTCGTAGTTCCTGTCCCACCTCCCCTGCGCTGTTATTGGTGCAAAAAAGGCGCCAGGGAAGGTGGGAGGGGAATCGAATTTTGGCGCACTTTACCACGTGGTGTTCGATTCGATTCGAACATTGCGAACACCCTGATATCCGATCGAACATGTGTTCGATAGAACACTGTTCGCTCATCTCTAATAAGGACCTGTAAGTGTTTACATTGTCTCCACCAATTACCACATTGTCTCTAGCAAATGTCTCCACCAATTGCTTACATTGTCTCACCAACTACTAACACCCCCCCCTCCCCTCCTGAAATCTAACACCCTTTGTGCCTACTCTGTGTATATATATATATATATATATATGCATCCTTCAAAAATGTTTTTAAATTCGCTTTGACAAAGGAGCCTTTGCGCTTCGAAACGTTAGCCATTTGTCATCATTATGAGTTAGCCATTAAAAAGGTATCAACTACTGAAGATCACCAAGTTTTCGTGTTTTTTTATATTTCCAACCCACTGGCTAACACGGTACAACAACGAACATTTTCCTATTGTCAAGGTAGCATTCTAACAAGAAGGGAATGTCCAAAGTAGAGACCCACTTTAATGCCCAAGGGTACTGACCATTCTTGGTCCACTCCTAGACTCATGTATAAGTTAGTCATGGATGACCATTCAGCGACTGTGGGCAACATGTCTTCATATATGACCCCCAATATATACATAAGCATTGCCATGCATGGCCAGTAAATTTATTCAATAATTTTTTAGCACCTTATCTTTTTTTAAGACCAACTATTAAATAAGGAAATTTCGTTCTATTCCATTATTACTGTTACAATGGTCTCCGGTTAATAGTCATCCTCTCGAGAGACGTCTTCCATATAAATATAGCATTTGTGGTGTTATTTTTGATTTTCTGATTCTTTAATGCTTCTCGACTAACTTCCATTAAGTAGTTCTTATGGGATAGTATTCCAAGGTTAAAGTGATTAAATAACTTTTATGGTTGATCAAATATAAGCCCTTATTATACGCAGTAGGCAAAACCATACATTTTAATTACTTTGTTATCAACCATCTAGTTATTTACATTTCATTTTTCCGTCAGAAATATGAATTTGTGTGACTTTTATTGAAAATACCCAAGATGCGCCGTCTAAATTGTATTCCTTTAAAACCCCCATTTTTTTTTGTAAAGAAGCATTGCACCTGAAAATTAAGTGTGGTCGGAGAACCTAGTTATCTCTAATTTCACAGAACCGAAAAAATATATGAAATGACCTATTTTTTTTCGTATTTTGTGGTGCTCTAAAACAGATTCTCAGCCGCTTTGAAATGTTCATCCTTTATTTCATTTTTTTAGAAGGATTAAGGAAGAGACCGAGACAAAGAGCAGATGAGAAAACAGATTGATATTAAAATGGTTGTTAGCTTTGGACAAGGTAAGGGTCTCTGGACAGTAAGAGAGTCCCCTCTAGTGATCAGCTATAATCTATGAAAAAAATAGGTTGTACAGTAAGTGTTCAATTTCCATGCAGCACCCCCACAGGAAAAATTAAGCATTGCACCGTGTCCATTTGTATTATATGTAGTGCTGGGCAGGAGAGGTCCTCCAGAGTGAGAGACACTCTTCTAAACCACTCCGGAAAAAGATGAGAATGCTGAAAGGCTGTTAACTTAGAATTCCCTAATAGTATATATATAAAATAGGTTTCCTAAATCGGACAAACTCTTTAGGTAACATGTAAGCTCAATATGTCTCTTGGGTAGATGGGCGTAATGATGGTGATGATGATGGATTGTTGGGAAGGAATTTGGAGTAATTGGCAATAGCTTCATGGGGTTTTTTGCCTTCTTCTGGATCAACACTGTATGGAAATGTAGGGTATAGGTTGGACTTGATGGACTGGTGTCTTCATCCAACCTCATCTACTATTTAACTATGGAATTGGGGAGTTGGAGTGATGAGGTTTTGAGGTTACTGGTGGCAACTGGTCTATATAAACCTAGTGAATATGGCTGACATAAGTGATGGGCAGTATCATCATTTAAAGGACTTTTAGGACACTTGACCACCCACAGGACCTTATAGATGCGTAGCAAATAGTCCTATCCCAATGGATCAGTGGCGTCAATAAAAATATACATGTTTATTAGAGATGAGCGAACAGTAAAAGGTTCGATATTCGTTTCGAGTAACCCCTCAATATTCGACTACTCAAATCGAATATCAAACCCTATTATAGTCTATGGGGGGAAAATGCTCGTTTCAGGGGTAGGCAACATTCGATCAAATTATACTTACCAAGTCCACGAGTGAGGGTCGGGCTGGATCCTCCGAGCAGTCTTCTCCTTGCAGCGTCCCCACGGCATCTTCCGGCTCTTCATTCACTCTGCCAGGCATCGGGCCTGGGCAGAGCCGACTGCGCATGCCTACACTACAAGCGAACATGCGCAGTCGGCTCTGCCCAGGCCTGATGCCTGGCAGAATGAATTCAGAGCCGGAAGACGCCGCGGGGAAGCTGCACGGAGAAGACTTCTAAAGGTAGGAGAAGAACCAGCGTTGATTGGCTGACTGTATAGCATTCGGGCCAATCAATGCTGGTTCTGCATCGAACTTTTACATTCAAATAGCGAGTGGTACTCGATCGAGTACGAGTATTTCGAATACCGTAGTATTCGATCGAATACCTACTCGATCGAATACTATTCGCTCATCTCTAATGTTTATACTTCCCTAAAAATGAATCTGTTGAGTTGGGCTCTCTGGTGCTCCGGATACCTGCACGATTCTTTACTAAAGCCATGGAAGTAGAGTTAGTGAATTATAGAATTTATTGTGGCCATAGACAGCCCGAGTCCATATTAACTGTGGGTGGTTTTGTACCCATAAATCTGTTACAGATTCCCTATTAAACTGTAATATGGAAATATGGAAACACATAGTCCTGTTATTACTGCATTCATCCAGTTTAGCGTTGGGTTGGGGCATCTAGCTCCAACAAGTCAACAAGTTCACTTTTGGAGTCCAAAAAGCTTAAGAACTTGCCCCTTCACCAACCATCTAAACAACAACCAGATGTTAAGAGATGAAACAACAAATTTACGGGTTTTAATCTCAATGATAGAAAAATGCAAGAGCCGAAATGTTACATTGCGAGTTTTCCTACATCAATCGGCTCTCAAAAGAAGTCAACACGTCTTTATCACACAATGTCTGAATTGGTAATGACTGAAATCTCCTTTAAAAGAAGGTCTTGTCAGAGATATCCATTAATACGTGAAAAAGAAAGAAATTTAAAGTCTATCCATTAACCTCTAACACAGGTGTAAAAACAGATTTATTACAATTAGCCGGTTATTCCATTTTGGTAACTCACATCATAAATATTTCAAAAATAAAATGGTAGAGTAATACATTAATAGCGATAGGTCTGGGATAATGGCGGCGGCGAAAGAGAAACTTTCTCACATGTAGCATAAACGGAATACAAGATCAAGCTCATTGTTAAGGAGACACTACACCGAAAAATGAACAAAACACATGGACTTGTAGATCTGGGAGCGTCTGAATATATTGGTCGTGTAGTAATTTTGTAGAAAATATAGGGTTCTTCTACTCATCTACATCACATCCATGTGTACTAGGGAACTATGGAATGGAGGAAGCTAAAGGGTGGGCTTTATACATCAATGGAGAAGGTTTCTCCAGGTATAGGAGGAATTCACACTACTGCTGTAAATGTCCGTTGCTGTCTTCCATCATAAAATGACAGCAACAGACATTAAATTGTCACAGAGAATGGTCACAGATTGATTCTGTGTTTGTTCCCCTAGATGCTAAAGTAAACAACACAAGAGAAACTATCTTGACCGTTCTCTATGACAGTCCGTTAATGTCCGTTGCTGTCATTCTATGATGGAAGACAGCAACGGACATTTACAACGGTAGTGTGAATTCCCATATTCCCAATATGCCGCCAAAACAAAGATTGATTGTTAGAACATGGAGAAGACAAGACTAGAGATGAGCGAACAGTAAAAGGTCCGAGGTTCAATATTCGTTTCGAGTAGCCCCTCAATATTCGACTACTCGAATCGAATATCGAATCCTATTATAGTCTATGGGGGGAAAATGCTCGTTTCAGGGGTAGGCAACGTTCGATCAAATTATACTTACCAAGTCCACGAGTGAGGGTCGGGCTGGATCCTCCGAGAAGTCTTCTCCTTGCAGCGTCCCCGCAGCATCTTCCGGCTCTTCATTCACTCTGCCAGGCATTGGGCCTGGGCAGAGCCGACTGCGCATGCCCGCTTGTAGTGAATGAAGAGCTGGAAGACGCCGCGGGGAAGCTGCACAGAGAAGACTTCTAAAGGTAGGAGAAGAACCAGCGTTGATTGGCCGACTGTATAGCATTCGGCCAATCAATGCTGGTTCTGCATCGAATTTTTCCATTCAAACAGCGAGTGGTACTTGATCGAGTACGAGTATTTCGAATACCGTAGTATTCGATCGAACACCTACTCGATCTAGTACTACTCGCTCATCTCTAATTCTAAGGTGTCTGCGTTTTTTGGGGGGGTAACCACTGACACAGTTACCGTCTTTCGGGTCCCCATGTGGACCTTTATTACGGAGACCCGAACGCTAGTGTGCAGCTAGTGTAATTGGAGCGGCATTGCAATTCCCCAGAAGCATTAGTGTTCAGTGGTCGGGTTTGCTGCACCATTCCTATTACTTGAATAGGAGCGATCTTGCACGCGTTTCCCATCCACTAGGAGCTTCAGACACCTGCAAAAGTTGATCTATGCAGGATCTAGGTGTCAGCCTTCCCCAGATCACATACCGATGACCTTTCCATGTGCACATTCATCTCCACTGGACATTTTGCATGTGCATGTAAAACCTATGACAGTCTCCCATGTACCACTCCATAAACCCGTACAATTTCTGGAATACTTCTAGTCTGACAGTCTACACAATCCCCTAATAAGCTGACATTTAAATACCTTACATGGATTACCTAATCAGCAAATCTGCTCCGTATGCAAAATGTGACAGACTTATGGAAATCGCGACTTCAGTAATGATGCCATGTACTAACGCCAAGCACTTTTTGCACAGTGCAAGATTAAACCCCAACATACCAAGTAATCTTTAGTCATTTATAATGATGTATAATTCATCATTAAGATTAGGCATAAAAACCTTGAAGCCAAAAAAAGGATAGATTAAGATATCAATCTTATCGGAGTGCTCTAAAAACCGCCTGATCTTAACTTCGCAGGTCTATACACGGTACATTAGCATGAAAAGAGGCGACTTTGTGTTTAATCCTGAAGTTACATTTTTGCAAAGGATGTATCCGATTCTCTTGTTACAAATGTAGTTTACAGTTTTGCTGATGGATACAAATTTCTAAAGAGTTCAGTAATGGAAAGGCAAAATCGCTTTTACATTTGTATAAACCGCAGCACATGCGATGCCGTGATTAGCGCAAATGCCTATTACTACCGCACAAAGTGTGTAGCCCAATGATGAACATCAATAGACCTTTATTCCAGGCACACGTCTATGATCCTCTTGCCAAAATTTCCTTTAATGTGTATATATTTCACACATTGATACAATGCAGAAAATATATATTTTTGCGCATAAATCTCTATCCTTGAATTCTTAATCTGGCGGCTTTAGATGCGCGAGGAAGTCATTCGGCTCAGATTGCTTATAAATTAAATCTGTTTTGGCAACCTTGACAACATATGAAAGAGGTGGAAACTGGGTCAGGCATTATAATATACTGCATATATATATTTGAGGTTGTATTATGGCTCTACTGTCTATATACAGGATAGATAGAGAGGTATACACAAGTGGGCGATTTCACAGCTAAAATCACCAGCTCCTGTTAGATTTTGCACAGTCTCGGATTTTGCCGATCCTGGAATCCTTGTGTCTTGATACCCCAACTCCAATGCTGTGTCCTCGGGAAGCAGATATAGCTGAATACAGTGATGGCGTATACAGCCGTGTGCACCAGGCTCCATAATTGTAATGTGGAGGGGGCCTAAGGGAGTATTATACTATGTGGGGGCACTAAGGGAGATTGTGCAGGGACAACTAAGGGGGAGTTATACTGTGGGGAGCCATTGAGAGGCATTATACTATTGAGGGGGGTCACTAAGGAATCATTATATTATGTGGGGGGCTACTAAATCAGCATTGTAATATATGGGGGCACAAAGATGCATTATAGTCTGTGAGCCACCAAGGAATAATTTACTGTAGGGGGCACTAATGAACATTATACTGTGTGGGGACACTAAGGGACATTATACTATGTGGGGACACTAAGTCAGCATGTGTAGGTACAACTAAGGGGGCATCATACTGTGGGGGGCCACTGAGAGGCATTATACTATTGAGGGGGGTCGCTAAGAGATCATTATACTGTGTGGGGGCCACTAAATGAGCATTGTACTATATGGGGGCACGGAGGAGCATTATATTCTGGGAGCCACTAAGGGATAATTTACTATAGGGGGCACTAAGGGACATTATACTGTGTGGGGTGATTTATGGTGCATCATACTGTGTGGGCGCCTCTAAGGAAGCATTATACTATGTGGGGATGCTAAGGAAGTATGTGTAGCAACAAATAAGGAGACATTATACTGGGGGGAACACTGAGAGACATTATACAATTGAGAGGGTCACTAAGGGATCGTAATACTGTGTTGGGGGTGATTTATGGTGCATTGTACAGTGTGGGTACACTATTAGGCATTATGTGGGTGCCTCTATGGGAGCATTATACTATACGGGGACACTAAGGAAGCATATGTAGGGACAAAAAAGGAGACATTATACTGAAAGGCATTATACAATTGGGGGATCACTAAGGGATCATTGTACTCTGTGGGGGTGATTTATGGTGCATTATACTGTGTAGGCACACTAAGGGGCATTATTCTGTGTGGGCGCCTCTAAGGGAATCTTATACTATGAGAGCATGCATAGAGACAAAAAAGGAGACATGATATTGGGGGGGGGGGGGCACTGAGAGGCGTTATATGATTGAAGGGGTCACTAAGGGATCATTATACTGTGTGGGGACCACTAAATGAGCATTGTACTATGTGTGGGCACAAAGGAGCGTTAAAGTCTGGGGGTTACTAAGGGATATTTTACTGTGGGGGGCCACTAAGGGACATTATACTGTGTGGGGGTGATTTATAGTGCAGTACACTGTGTAGTGGTACACAAGAAAGGAAACTATTGCAACATAGTGGCACCAAGGGACTGGGCAGGACCAAGGGGAGTGTGGCTGAACAGGAACATATGTCATGGCCTGAAACATTCCCTTACCAAAATGCTTTAGATAGATAGATAGATAGATAGATAGATATGAGATAGATAGATAGGGGGACAGATAGATAGATAGATAGGAGATAGATAGATAGATAGATAGATAGATAGATAGATAGATAGATAGGAGATAGATAGATAGATAGATAGATAGATAGATAGATAGATAATAGATAGATAGACAGGAGATAGATAGATAGATAGATAGATAGATAGATAGATAGATAGATAGATAGATAGATACTGTTATGAGTTATACATATCAGGATACAGATACATTTATCAGACATAGTAGTGTTACTACATTTGTGTCTTTCTTTTCCCCTTGGCTAGACCTGTCCACATAAGTGTTCCCCAAGATTAAAAGATTTTCAATACAATATAATTTTGCAATATTGTATCACAAAGTGACATCCTATTATCAGGAAATTGCCCCCTGAAGAAGTCACTTCTACTTGGTCCATTTCTGACTCCACTGACATCAGTAGACAATGATGACTTTTCTAAGACCGATCAATTACAATGATGGATTTACCAATATAATATTGCTGATGATGATGATGATTGGAGTTTGCCGTCCTCTGGTATTCAATGATTTCCATATACTATACGGAGGATTCTCACTTCATGACATTTATAGTTACTTCACGTTGCACAAGAATAAACATCCTATAACAAGTTTACACATTTCTGAAAAGTGAATATAAAATCTTTAATAATTAGATAAATGTCAGTGCGATTCTGCCTCTCTGACATATAAAAATAACATTTCAACCATCCAATTTGTAAGCAGGCTTGTATGGGGTGTCATGTAGTGAAATGGCCCACGTCGGCTAAATTAATCTATTTTTTTTATCCTTCAAATATGTTTCAGGCTTTGCTACTATAATAATATGCCTTAGGGGATTTGGGACAAACTAACTTCATCACCATCCACCCTTATCCCGCACACCAGTATCTCTTTGTGTGATACAAACTAAGACCTAAGAATCTGAACATTTGTCCACATAGACATTATATTTTAGGAACCTTTAAAGGGAAACTGTCCGGTCTCTTTGAGACAATAAATGATCCACAGACCCTTATGGACTGGTGTTTAGTTAATGGCTACAAAATGATCATGGGACTAGTACAACCTATTATAAGACATTGAGTCTATACTTGTCCCTCAAGTTGACAAGTCAGTAGTCACCGACAGTCAGATCCTTGACACAATATTTTTGGAGATAAGTATGTTCTCATCTTGTTGGAGGCAATGGCCTGCTTGTTGTTTTGCAACTCTAACTTCTGGCTTCTGGTTTTGATGAAAATCATCTTTAAAGGGAGTCTGTCACCATGTCACCAGCATATCACCCCAGCCCTGCAGATAGATAGGGTAGTGTCACCAGATCCAGTATATCACCCCAGCCCTGCAGATAGATAGGTTAGTGTCACCAGACCCCAGTATATCACCCCAGCCCAGCAGATAGATAGGTTACTGTCACCAGAACCAGCATATCACCCCAGCCCTGCAGATAGATAGGTTAGTGTCACCAGACCCCAGTATATCACCCCAGCCCAGCAGATAGATAGGTTAGTGTCACCAGACCCAGCATATCACCCCAGCCCTGCAGATAGATAGGTTAGTGTCACCAGACCCCAGTATATCACCCCAGCCCAGCAGATAGATAGGTTAGTGTCACCAGAACCAGCATATCACCCCAGCCCTGCAGATAGATAGGTTAGTGTCACCAGACCCCAGTATATCACCCCAGCCCAGCAGATAGATAGGTTAGTGTCACCAGACCCAGCATATCACCCCAGCCCTGCAGATAGATAGGTTAGTGTCACCAGAACCAGCATATCACCCCAGCCCTGCAGATAGATAGGTTAGTGTCACCAGAACCAGCATATCACCCCAGCCCTGCAGATAGATAGGTTAGTGTCACCAGACCCCAGCATATCACCCCAGCCCTGCAGATAGATAGGCTAGTGACACCAGACCCCAGTATATCACCCCAGCCCAGCAGATAGATAGGTTAGTGCCACCAGAACCAGCATATCACCCCAGCCCTGCAGATAGATAGGTTAGTGTCACCAGAACCAGCATATCACCCCAGCCCTGCAGATAGATAGGTTAGTGTCACCAGAACCAGCATATCCCCCCAGCCCTGCAGATAGATAGGTTAGTGTCACCAGATCCAGCATATCACCCCAGCCCTGCAGATAGATATGTTAGGGTCACCATATCCAGCATATCACCCCAGCCCTGCAGATAGATAGGTTAGGGTCACCATATCCAGCATATCACCCCAGCCCTGCAGATAGATAGGTTATGGTCACCAGAACCAGCATATCACCCCAGCCCTGCAGATAGATAGGTTATGGTCACCAGAACCAGCATATCACCCCAGCCCTGCAGATAGATATGTTAGGGTCACCAGAACCAACATATCACCCCAGTCCTGACAGAGTCTCAGCTTCTCCTGAGCCACAAGGTTCTTTGTATCACAGAATATTTTTAAAGATGAGTGTCCTGATTTTTTGGAGGTGATGGCCTGTACGTTTTGTTGCTACTCTTCCAATTTATTATTTATTTGCTCCCTTAACCCCTATTACAGGTTATGTCATAGTGACAAACAGAACAGAGACTATAGAATATTATAGATAAGGATTGTTCTGACTATGTTGGAGACAGTGACCTGCTCAGGTCAATGAACATAAGACAGAGAAGATCAAAAGAATCTACGATTGACTCTTGAGTCTCGACCTGTCCTTCAAGTCAAAGGGAGACAAGACAAAGGTCACAGACAGGAGAGGAGGGGAATGGAGAAAGATGCAAAGTCAGAGTGAAGAGATGAAAGTTCTGATCTTATTGGAGAAAGTGACCTGGCTGAGTCTCCTGAAAGATGCCGAAAGATGTTAACCTCTATATAATTCATGTATCCATCTTGGATGTCAGTCAACATTCATCACCTTTTTTTCCACTAAATTAATCAGAGCAAAGTGGTTTTAAAAAGTGCCGTCCTCATCTGCCAAGTAACAGGACGGAAATTTATGGCACAAATACTTTCTTAAAAAAATGAGGATTTCAAAAAGATTAGAATTACAGCAAATCCTGCTGGCAACGCAGGATTTGTTCATTTACTTAACATGCTCCTGAATTAAAGGGGTTTGGTTTGATGATCAGTATTTAGGATAGACCAACATTATTCTAGAACACAGGACCCCTGCCGATCAGCTGTTTCAACAGCTTGCAGACATTGGTTGAGCTGTTACATTGTTGCGATCTATTACAAAATTGCTTTAGTTTACCTAACCCTGGTCTATCCTATGAGTAGAGGATAAATATTGATGACATAGCCCCTTTAAAGAACTGATCCGCCTAGAATATTATGCAACTTTGTATTGCACCATAAATAACCCGTCTTTGCTGAATCATGAATATCCCCTTAATTCTAGGCAAGACTGCAAATTCCACTCAAGTCTACGAGGCAAGAAAATGCGAAGGAACGTCTGCGACTTGGCTTTCATGTGCGTCTGATTTCAGCGAGTGACCCTTATTGATCATTGCCTTAATTGTTGGCGTTTGGCAGAAAAGACTCGGTGTACACCGTACAATAGCTTCATTTGGCAATAAATTTGTTAAAGTTATTAAGATGCAAATTCAAGATGCACAAAAAACGAGCGAGCGGAATGTAATGTATGCAGGGTTATCGCACCTCATGAAGAATCAGAAAACAAATATCCCCGTTGAGTACTTTTGTGCTGGTATCAAAGTGTCTTATCACGCTAGTTCAAATGCTTTCTGTTCCTGTGTGGATTTACACATGGCTTTGATTTGCGAGATGTGTACGGTAAAGATCTTGGCATTTTATCATAAACAGTAAATATGAAGGAAATCTGTGCAGGCAGCGAGCTATATAGCAGGTAAAATACGGGAACGCGGTGGCACCAGATAGTAAGAATTAGGAGAAAAAAGGCAATGCATCATATCCACATAAACTCCATTATATGCCCGTTACATTGAAGTCATAGTCGGGAAAGGGGTCGTCCACCAAATATATTTATCCTCCATCCATATGATAGCAGATAAATTGCTAATTGGTAGAGCCCCCACCCAAACCAAATCCCCGGTGGACTGAGACGTGCCCCCCACTACCATTCACTTCAATAAGCACCGGAGACCGCTGACTGATAGATAAATCTGTGATGGATAGATTATAGTAATATTTTTTCTACCTGAAGCCACCACTAGGGGGTGCTTAGGAGCTCACTGCATACAGAGTTAGATACGTAAACCTTACTATGTTGAAATCTGCAAAATACAATGTTTTGGACCCTAAAATGAAATGGTGGAGGGAAACTTCAACATATAGATATCTATGTGGGGTATAACTGGGAGGGACTGGACGGATAGGTGCTGGGTGCCATAAATATAGAACAAAGACTGGAAGAAGATTATAAAGGACCAAATGGATGGAAAATGTGCAACAGAGCCCAACTATCAAAGTGCCATATATGATACCAGTGTCTTCTTATCTTGGAGAGACGCACGTGAGCCCCAACAGCAGAGCCTGAATATGGTTGCACACCATTATTGATATTCCTTATGGTCTCATGTACACTACTGAGCACGCAGGCCAAGGCTTTTACAATGGCGGGTCCAAAGATGCCTATATACACAGTCCAGCCACATTAATGTGACCAGCGCCTACTTTTGACGTCAATGTTAAATAACCAATGGCAGAAGGCACGTGTCATCAGCCATCTGGGTGCACTCATCATTGTGGAAGGCACGATGGACCAACACAAGTATGCATCTATCCTTGCGGACCATGTTCACCCCTACATGCGAAATGTTTCCTCAGGATGATGGCATCTACCAGCAGGACAATGCGACGTGTCATAAAGCTCACAGTGTATGTCCGTGGTTCAAGTAGCACCAAGATGAGTTTACCGTACTCCCTTGGCCAGCAAATTTCCCGAACTTGAACCCAATCGAGAATCTGTGTGATCACCCTGATCGGGTTGTTCGCGCCATGGATGCTCAACCGCGTAACCTAGCGCAGCTGGCCATGGCACTGGAGTCGGCATGGCTCAACATCCCAGTGACATCATAACAACACCCCCTCTCTTCCTGCACATCTCGCAGCGGTCCGCTCTGCCAAAGGTGGTTATTCTGGACTTAGACAGGTGGTCACATTAATGTCACTGGATTGTGTAGTAGGTCCTATCCCGCTCTGTGACATTGGAACGAAATGGAACACCAATGGTGGACAGAAGTCACTTGGATGACACTATAAACTATGTAACCTAAGACAAACCCCAGAAAGCGCACCGCTTTACTACATCTCTACACAGCTACGGTATTGTTGCCAAGTAGCCAAATAAAATGACCACATCCCGACACGGTATAATTATGTACGACACGAAGAGGGCTCCCACCAAACATGATATGTAGAGCGTTACAACCGGCGTACAACATCAACCCGAACAAAAAGTCCATCCCAATTAATAGCCATTATAAATAATGTGATTTACTAGCGCGCGGCTTTATGATACGGCGCGGTGCGTGCCAGGCCAGTAGATTTCCACGCTACAATGGAATAGACGTCTGTGATTCCTGGGGAAGATTTATTAGACTTTACACTATAAAGGAGACTGGATTATAGCTCTGCTTACTTTATAAAATGAAATTTTGCCATTATAGGCAAGAGTTCACAGCTGTAATTATTTCAATGCACTTCCCAATCAATGTGTCTTAGACAAGCGAGCCAAACCCCTTCTCCTGCCTCGCGCAGGTCATTGAATAAGAAGTCTTACAGCTTCAACAACTTTGTGTGACCTTGCATTGAATAACACTGGAAAATTGATTTGGCTCTAGTCATAAAAGAGCGTCTGCATTATCTGCATTCTAATTATAATTAATATGAGCGGGATAACGGCGGTATTATTTACGGCGGCGGCTATAGTCAGCGCAGTGTAATAATAATCTGCTACATAATTTTTTATTGATCTGATGGCTTTATTGCACAAAACAAAATGCTACACTGGTGTTCTTCCAAAATCACTTCATTTGATATATTATTTTACACTCACAAGTTTTATTCAATATTCTCATCCAACCCCCCCTCCCCCGCACGTCGTATTATTTCACCGGATGGTAATTGCGTTTGTGTTCTAATTATTATTTTAGAAAAGTTTTTTTTCTGGGTAATTTAATAGGACTTTCTGCTTTGGGATCGTTAGAATGGAGCCATATGGACGTCTCCTCCTACAAGGCTACACCGGCTTATGGTCTATTCAAAGGGAATATCCTCCTCCGAGAAGGGGCTTGTTATAGACATGGCGGAAATAATGAAAGGGGAACAAAATAAATAGATAGGCAAAAAAAAAATCCTTTCTTCATGTTATTGCAATAAAAACTGAGAAATGTATAAAGAAACCTTCTCTATGTGTCCCGGGAGCTCAGACATGTCCAACTATTAGTAGAAGAATAGAACGAAGATGTAATATGGTCATGTGACAAGCTGTAAGATAACTGGCTGCAGCAGGAGCCTCCCCCCTTCGTTGTGTTTGCACTAAGATACAAATATGGTTTGGCCCCGCCCCTTCATTCACTCCCATTTCAGTGATCTCTAAGGGGTTCCTACAAAAGAAATTGTTTCGAAAACATAACCACATTGTATCAAACGGCGGGGGCAAGATTATGTGCTGGGAACTCCTAGCATATTTTTTCAGGTTTAGTGGACAACTTTAAATGAGGAGATAATAGATAGATAGATAGATAGATAGATAGATAGATAGATAGATAGATAGATAGATACATAAATAGATAGGAGATAGATAGATAGATAGATAGATAGATAGGAGATAGATAGATAGATAGATAGATAGATAGATAGATAGATAGATAGATGATAGATAGGAGATAAATAGATAGGAGATAGATAGATAGATAGATAGATAGATAGATAGATAGATAGGAGATAGATAGATAGAGAGAGAGATAGATAGATAGATAGATAGATAGATAGATAGATAGGAATAGATAGAGATAGGAGATGATAGATAGAGATAGATAGATAGATAGATAGATAGATAGATAGATAGATAGATAGATAGATAGGAGATAGATAGATAGATAGATGACAGATAGAAGATAGAGAGGTAGATAGATAGATAGATAGAGAGATAGATATATAGATAGGAAATAGATAGATAGATGATAGATAGATAGATAGATAGATAGATAGATAGATAGATGACAGAAGATAGAGAGATAGATAGATAGATAGATAGATAGATAGATGATAGGAGATAGATAGATAGATAGATAGATAGATAGATAGATAGATGATAGGAGATAGATAGATAGATAGATAGATAGATAGATAGGACATAGATAGATAGACAGATAGATAGATAGATAGATAGATAGGAGATAGATAGATAGAGAGAGAGATAGATAGATAGATAGATAGATAGATAGATAGATAGATAGGAATAGATAGAGATAGGAGATGATAGATAGAGATAGATAGATAGATAGATAGATAGATAGATAGATAGGAGATAGATAGATAGATAGATAGATAGATAGATGACAGATAGAAGATAGAGAGGTAGATAGATAGATAGATAGATAGATAGAGAGATAGATATATAGATAGGAAATAGATAGATAGATGATAGATAGATAGATAGATAGATAGATAGATGACAGAAGATAGAGAGATAGATAGATAGATAGATAGATAGATAGATGATAGGAGATAGATAGATAGATAGATAGATAGATGATAGGAGATAGATAGATAGATAGATAGATAGATAGATAGATAGATAGGAGATAGATAGATAGATAGATGACAGAAGATAGAGAGATAGATAGATAGATAGATAGATAGATAGATAGATAGGAAATAGATAGATAGATGATAGATAGATAGATAGATAGATAGATAGATGACAGAAGATAGATAGATAGATAGATAGATAGATAGGTAGATAGATAGATAGATAGATGATAGGAGATAGATAGATAGATAGATAGATAGATAGATAGATGAGATAGATAGATAGATGACAGAAGATTGAGAGATAGATAGATAGATAGATAGATATAGGAGATAGATAGATAGATAGATAGATAGATAGATAGATAGATAGATGACAGATAGAAGATTGAGAGATAGATAGATAGATAGATAGATAGATAGATAGATAGGAGATAGATAGATAGATAGATAGATAGATAGATAGATAGATAGGTAGATGACAGATAGAAGATAGATAGATAGATAGATAGATAGATAGATAGATAGATGATAGGAGATAGATAGATAGATAGATAGATAGATAGATAGATAGATAGATAGATAGATAGGAGATAGATATGAGATAGATAGATAGATAGATAGATAGATAGATGATTGATAGATAGATAGATAGATAGATAGATTAGATATGAGATAGATGGATAGATTGATAGACGTGAGATAAGTATATAGATAGATATGAGATAGATATAAAGATAGATATGACGGATAGATGTGAAATCACTAGATAGATGATACCTCCTGGGCTCGGGCACCAATTCTGTGCCCCATTGTTGGGATCAGCTTTGCTTTGTGGGAAACCTAACAAGTGTTTAATTTTCCTACAGTGCCACCCCTGGTCAGATGAGGTATTACACAGGAATCTATGGGAATCAGTGGCTGTCCATGTATGTTGGGTCCTCCAGTTATATAGACAGACACTTAGTAGCCGCTTTCTACTTTATCTAATAGAGACCACAGAATTGTTTAACTAATAAAGTCCCACACAAGGCTTTTAGGTTTTGTTTTTGTAATATAGCTGTAGGTATTTAATGTCTCATTGCCGTCCTCTCAGGACGCCATATTCAATCTTGATTTTGATCCTCCTAATATGAGACTCCCCTGTAAGAAATGGCTAATGCTTGTGTTATTTATTGCAGTTAATGCGCTCATCATGTTTCATTTAGGAGAATCCATTAGCCAGGCTCATATTGAAATATTCTGCGGTTGAGCAACCTTTAGATGATCTGTGATAAAGGACTATCAGGTAGAATCTGCCATTAATAGAGGGATAGTGTTTATTAGGATCGGTTTTATGCCGCGTGGCGATGACTGAAGTATTAAAACTTCTCTGCAAGGAAACATGGGGGCATTTATTTATTAACATAGCTCCGCAAAGACATTATGCTGATGGCAGACATTTCTATTTTAAGGATCCAGCAATAAAAGTGCCGCAGTCACAATATATGATACCAACTAGTACTGAGAATTGTGGTGCCAGCAGTTACAGTATGGGGAGTGTTTGTGACAATGGCGGCAATTCATTAACACAGCTATATTAGTTTTCTGGCCTAGATCTTGGCCCACTCTTGCGCCAAAGATGTGACGCATCCTCTGTGGTTTACATGCCACTTTGCACAAGCGGGGCAAGGCAGGGTCAGAGAACGGGGCTGGCCAGGACAGGGACACCTCACCCCAATTTTCTGAATTAGGATTCCGCGTGTCACATTCTGTCGCGGTTGCCGTGCAGTGCATGGCATCCTGTCATGGCCTTCCACTCCGGATTAGGCCCAAATGAATGGGCCTAGTCCGGAGGGTGCTGTCGCAAGGCCGACGCCGCGGCTGATTCTGCCACGGGATCCTCCTCAAGAAAGGGCAGATCGTTTCTTTTTCCACTAGCGGCAAGAAGAACGCAGGCGGTCTACATAGACCACCATTGTGAGGGGGCGGATTATGACGTGGATTCCGCGTCAAAATCCGCCCCCTCTTGCCCCGTGTAAACGGGACCTTATACGGGAAATCCACACCACGCCTGTTTCATGAAGAGGACGGACCCTTTGTACCTGTTGGGGGCTTTATTAAGACTGGTATACAAAATGCCAGTCTTAGTGGATGTACCCCTACGCGCGTAAAAATTTTACTTTGATATGGAGTCAAAAAGTCTTTTTAATAGACAGGCCCATAAACCTTGCCAACTCTCCCAAAATGTATGGAAGGCTCCTACCAAAAGTGGTGGAGACCTTCCAATGTCCCAGTAAACTTGGCAAATCTCGGGTGGGCTCCCAGCATATTGCATGTGACATTTGAGGTGGCGTGACCAAGGCGTGACTGGCGCCTATTACGTTCGTGTCACAAAATGGTCACATGCCAAGCCCCAAAAAGGGATTTGTCAAAGAGGTTGGCGAGAAGGCTGGAAGCGCCATGTTCAGTCAACAACTATTCCCTTGACTTTCTTACATACATACACGCCCGCCCAATGGAATTTGTGTTTTCCATAGTGAGGGGGGGATAACAATGGGAAACATCATGGCAGTGCCACACGGTACCATGGCCTACTCAAAGGGATGGACAAGGCAGCCAGCTCCCTAGTATTCCAGTACTTCTATAGGTTAGGCCGAAACCAAACACTTCATCGGCTGGGGTGTACATACTAACCAAGGCAAGTACTTACCTAATAAGATGGAACCATTGACCGCTAGTTACATGTAATCCACATAGATAAAAGACTAAACCTGGTAACCACACCATGTCCTGCAGAGCATCGCAGACTGCTCCAGAACACACAGAGTTAATGCAACCCCCTCAGACTGTCTCAGCCCCATACTGTATCTTATGATAAAATGATGAAAGGATTTGAGGCTATTGAAATGTGATGCTGCCCTGCATTGAGAGATTTCAGTGAAAATCTGCATTACAATACCTTTGATTCTCAATTCTTAGTGAGCTCCACTACATTACACAGGAAAAAAACAGCACATTTCAATGACAACTATTAATATCGAAGGAGTCGCAGCCACATTAACTACACGCAGAGCAATGACTTTCCAAATCTCCCCCAATCTATTATTTTACAGGAAGCGGTGATATACGTATTGTATATGTGAGGAAGCCGTATACTATCTATAGGTCCTTGTTATAGGGCGGCAACTAAAGGGGGTCCAACAGATAAAAAGGACATACAAGGTGCAAATGGTATAAAATTATTCTGTCCTCAGGGTTATCTCTGCTGTAAAATCCTTCCAGTCTACAGAATTACTTATAGTATTATCCCTGTATAGTGACATGATTGTATAACTCAGTATAGGAGCATCATAGTACCTGCATGTGACATCACTGTGTGTACTATCCCTGTACCGTGACATCACTGTGTGTATTATCCTGTACTGTGACATCACTTTGTGTATTATCCCTGTACTGTGACATCACTGTGTGTATTATCTCTGTACTGTGACATCACTGTGTGTATTATCCCTGTACTGTGACATCACTGTGTGTATTATCTCTGTACTGTGACATCACTTTGTGTATTATCTTGTACTGTGACATCACTGTGTGTATTATCTCTGTACTGTGACATCACTGTGTGTATTATCTCTGTACTGTGACATCACTGTGTGTATTATCCCTGTACTGTGACATCACTGTGTGTATTATCTCTGTACTGTGACATCACTGTGTGTATTATCCTGTACTGTGACATCACTGTGTGTATTATCCCTGTACTGTGACATCACTGTGTGTATTATCCCTGTACCGTGACATCACTGTGTGTATTATCTCTGTACTGTGACATCACTGTGTGTATTATCTCTGTACTGTGACATCACTGTGTGTATTATCTCTGTACTGTGACATCACTGTGTGTATTATCTCTGTACTGTGACATCACTGTGTGTATTATCTCTGTACTGTGACATCACTGTGTGTATTATCTCTGTACTGTGACATCACTGTGTGTATTATCCCTGTACTGTGACATCACTGTGTGTATTATCCCTGTACTGTGACATCACTGTGTGTATTATCCCTGTACTGTGACATCACTGTGTGTATTATCTCTGTACTGTGACATCACTGTGTGTATTATCCCTGTACTGTGACATCACTGTGTGTATTATCCTGTACTGTGACATCACTGTGTGTTATCTCTGTACTGTGACATCACTGTGTGTATTATCTCTGTACTGTGACATCACTGTGTGTATTATCCCTGTACTGTGACATCACTGTGTGTATTATCTCTGTACTGTGACATCACTGTGTGTATTATCTCTGTACTGTGACATCACTGTGTGTATTATCCCTGTACTGTGACATCACTGTGTGTATTATCCTGTACTGTGACATCACTGTGTGTATTATCCTGTACTGTGACATCACTGTGTGTTATCTCTGTACTGTGACATCACTGTGTGTATTATCCCTGTACTGTGACATCACTGTGTGTATTATCCCTGTACTGTGACATCACTGTGTGTATTATCCCTCTACTGTGACATCACTGTGTGTATTATCCCTCTACTGTGACATCACTGTATGTATTACCCCTGTACTGTGACATCACTGTATTATCTCTGTACTGTGACATCACTGTATGTATTATCCTGTACTGTAACATCATTGTGTGTATTATCCCTCTACTGTGACATCACTGTGTGTATTATCCCTGTACTGTGACATCACTGTGTGTATTATCCCTGTACTGTGACATCACTGTATTATCTCTGTACTGTGACATCACTGTGTGTATTATCTCTGTACTGTGACATCACTGTATTATCTCTGTACTGTGACATCACTGTGTGTATTATCTCTGTACTGTGACATCACTGTATTATCTCTGTACTGTGACATCACTGTGTGTATTATCTCTGTACTGTGACATCACTGTGTGTATTATCTCTGTACTGTGACATCACTGTGTGTATTATCCCTGTACTGTGACATCACTGTGTGTATTATCCCTGTACTGTGACATCACTGTGTGTATTATCCCTCTACTGTGACATCACTGTGTGTATTATCCCTGTACTGTGACATCACTGTGTGTATTATCCCTGTACTGTGACATCACTGTATTATCTCTGTACTGTGACATCACTGTGTGTATTATCTCTGTACTGTGACATCACTGTATTATCTCTGTACTGTGACATCACTGTGTGTATTATCTCTGTACTGTGACATCACTGTGTGTATTATCTCTGTACTGTGACATCACTGTGTGTATTATCTCTGTACTGTGACATCACTGTGTGTATTATCCCTGTACTGTGACATCACTGTGTGTATTATCCCTGTACTGTGACATCACTGTATTATCTCTGTACTGTGACATCACTGTGTGTATTATCTCTGTACTGTGACATCACTGTGTGTATTATCCCTGTACTGTGACATCACTGTGTGTATTATCCCTCTACTGTGACATCACTGTGTGTATTATCTCTGTACTGTGACATCACTGTGTGTATTATCCCTCTACTGTGACATCACTGTGTGTATTATCCCTGTACTGTGACAACACTGTGTATTATCTCTATACTATGACATTACTGAGTATATTATATCTCTCTTGAGACATCACTGTGTGTAAAATGCTGGTAAATTTGTACAAAGCAGCACAATGAAAAGATTTTTTTTAGCTTAGATGCAATTTATCATGAGGAGATTTTTATGCCACTTTTATGACTTTATGGCTTTTTTTTTAATGTGTTTTTTGCAACAAATTTATGAAACTGTCTCATGCTACTTCAGAAATTTGTCACAAATCTCTAGGGAGGAGGGGGTACGAGAGTTCACTAAGGATTTTCTGGTGTATGTAGTCAGGTTATGCACATTTCACACTAGTTTTCCCTCTCCATTGTTCTGCTCTTGTCAGAGGAAGATGTGAATGTAGCCTTAGAAATGAAGTGAGCTTGTGTAAAAATTTTCAACTTTTAAAAAACTGATTCTGGCACAGTTGGAAAAGTTTTCTCTATCCCCCGCCATTCCTGAGCAATCTTTTTTTTTTAGTTTTGGTGTCTGATATACTATTTAGTCTCTGTACTGTCAGGAGACAGTATCCCCTGACCCTCGTCTATAGTCTCTCACTCTGCCAAATCAGTATCCCTGCGCTATGCTGAGGAGGTCCAGCACTGTCCATAGCTGGGAATCTGTTCCTTTTGGAATAGAAATACTAATTTGGCAATTAAAGCCGCATCATGTTAGCAGGCTTATTAACTGAGTCATGCATGATGTTAAGGGGACTGCCCTCTAGAGGGCAGTATACAGAGGCACTGTTCTCCTAATTACAGCCTAGAGAATAGATTTGCATATTTTTTACTGTCAGGAGGGCGGTGTCAGGCAGGAGCAGACAAGGGGTGTAATTCTGAGCTCTGACACTGGCTGCCTCTGATTGGAGCTCTGAATCACACCCCCTGTCTGACACCGCCCACCTGACATTACAGAGAATAAATAGCACATCAGGCACCAAAACTACCTGCACTTGTTGTTCAGGAACAGTGGGGGCTAGAGAGAAAATTCCAACTGTGCTGGAATCAGTGGAGGGGTATCTATTAACAGATGGTAAGAACTAGAATTGTTGAAAGGGATGCAAGGTCCTACACTATGCAAACAAAACCCACACTGCAACACCATTTGGAAAAAAGGCGCATAGGCTCAAAACACTGTAAAAAATGGTGCCTGTCTATATTAAATTTGTCACCATAAAAAGTTGCAAAAACAATCATATACTGTATAATGAGTCAGTCTCACTATTTGTAGCAAAATCTAATATGCACTATAGAAAACCCGGGACACTGTTGAGTTTGTGCCACATGACCAGCTCAGCTCTGCTACATCAGATAACGTATCTCTTCTAAACCTGTAACTATTAGCGCCTCCAGACACGCACACGTCGTGCTCAGTAGTGCAGCGTTATTGTCATCCAGGTTATGTACGGTCGCCGGACTCTCAGGCAAACACATTCTTTGCGAGCAGATTTCCCGTCTGCGAGCCTGGCTCCTTCTTCCTGCATCCAGCCTGGTTGCCTCCTCAATCACATGCCTTGTTTCTCATTTAAATGAACAGTTGGATTCCTTTATTTCTTACAAGTGCTGGATTTGCCTTATCGCCCTTGTTCCTTTGGGGGTTGCCAATTGGTTTTATCCACGGATGTATCATTCCTCATGCCTCCTTTTTTTTTCCCTTACAAAGAAAAAGAACCACTTCGTCAACAAGCCTCTCCGGAGTGGAAGATTAAAAACCTAGACATCACCTACCTTGCAGCGCTACTCCCAACTGGGTTGTGTAAAACTCAATTAAACTTGTCCCCATTGAATACTGCATTACAGTACATTAAACAGAAAATTCTTCAAGCGTGATGACAAAGCTTGAAACCTTGCCTCAAAGCTGCTCCTTGTAGCTTTCTTTAACATTTCTGTCTTTATGGTTTTGGTCTCCCGTCGATACAACTTTAGTCCAGCTAGGAGAAATCACAGTGCCCCACGGGTATTAAAAGAAACCGGAAAATATACACTGGTTGCTGCTTTTTTTTTTTTGGAGCTGCCTCTAATGAAATATTTCCCGACACACAAGAGGATATATAAATATGGATATACAAAAATTAATTCCAACGTCGGAGGATTTATTTACAATTACAATTCCGCCCAGACTCGGAAATATCATTGAGTACGGTGCCGTAGTGGATTGCTTGTGTATTACATGGAGGGGACCCATGGGTTAGGTATTATGGCTACATCATTTTTGGGAAAGAAAAAATTTGATAAATTACAGATTTAAATCACTGATTGCAGGATTAAAATTCACTCCATGGACGATAAAATTCTACATTGTAAAAAACGGCCATCTTGGTCCGTTGATGCGGCTCATTCCCATGATGGGAATGGTCGCTTTAAAACCTACGAATGTGTAGGAGTCTATTCACATGGCTCTATCTATAGAGATATATAGATCTAGAGCAGGGGTGACCAATACGTCGATCGCGATCTACCGGTAGATCGCGAAGGATGTATGGGTCGATCACGGGATGCAACCAGGGATCCCCAGTGTCTGCAGGCCCTGCCTGCAAGTGTCCGGAGATGACTCTTAGCCTGCGCTGTGAACAAGCACTCCTTAGAGATGAAGGGAGCCGGGGTGCTGCTTGTTAACAGCACAGGCTGAGAGTCATCTCCGGACACTGGTAGTCGGGGCCGCCGCAGCCCCAGCCTGCCAGTGTCCAGAGATAACTCTCAGCCTGCGCTGTGAACAAGCAGACACCGGGGATCCCTGAACGCCGCTGTCTCCTGCTTTCACTCTCCACCTGACCCCGCCCACATGCCCGACCCCGCCCACAGACACGCCCCACCCTGGCCCCGCCCACAAGAAGTGGGTAGTAGATCTTATCCCATGGTCAGTTATAAAGTAGCTCCCATGCTGAAGTGTGAGCATTCCTGATCTAGAGAGAGCATGGCAGTTTTTTCGACAAAAAAAAATCCTTGAAAAAAATTCAGTCTTAGGGCAGGTTCACACCTGCGCCTGGTCTTCGTTTTGCAGGTTTACGTCTTCAGCCTGAGAAACCGGAGAGGGGACAGAAACCCGGCGGTCAGTTTTCAAACCTATTCACTTGAATGGCAAAGTGAGCGTCTTCTGGTCTCTGCAGCAAAACCGTTTTTTTTTAGTCGGACACAAAGTCGGACATGCAGGACCTTGTGTCCGGTTACAAATAAAACGGTTTCACCGTAGAGACCAAAAGACGCTCACGGGCGGACACTGACTGCCGGGTTTTCGGCTCCTGTCCAGGTTCTTGGAAACCCACAAAGCGGAGGCCGGGCACAGGTGTGAACCCGCCCTTATGGTTATTAAAACTGCGTGAATAAGGGTTAGTGTGGGACCACACATTGTGGAAACAAAGCGCTTTTGGCCATTGCGGAAACACAATAACAGTTGCAGCAAAATGAAGGAGATTTCATTTAAGTTCATCCACATAAAGAATGTTGCAGAAAAATTTAATCTTCAAAAACATGTCTGCTTTTGAAAAACACAGCCGGTCAATTGTGTTCCCTTCAGATTGATAAGAAGGGAAGCAAAAATGAAAAAAAATTTAAAAAATGCACGTTTTTGGTGATTTTTTTTCTGCTGCTTTTTTTTTATAGCGTTTTGTTACGTGTGGCCTCAGACTTAAAGGTGTTTAAAAAAAAATTGCTGAGAATTGTGTAATATAATAAAACAAGTCATAGTTTCCTAACTTTTTTCCGAATTTTGACACGACTCAGGTAAGCGGCTGAATGTATTGAGAGGGAGAAGATGTAGAGACCGGCCTGGGTCTAAGGCAATATTGGATCAAGAGAAGTGGGGATGGTGAGTATGTTTTGTTATTTTACACCATTCTTAACTTTTTTTCCAAAAATTTTAATGGGTCGGATAGCCCCACATTGACGGTCCAATAGCACCCATCACTTGGGCTACAGGGCTCCTCAAACCTTTGTTAGCTATGTCTCTGGCCCCATATATTGGTCCCAAATTGGTCCTTTAAGTCTATTTATACATTGACAACCATTTTCCCTTATTTACCAAATTCATCTAAAATGAACAAAAAAATAATAACTTTGCTACAAGTCTTAATAAAAAACAAGCCTATCCTTTTGCACGCACAGCTCTTATGCAAGTCTGGGTGTCTCCATGATAAGAGAGAAGAAGCGACCCCTGCGTGGTCCGATCCTGCTTTTATCCTAAAGTCTTCAACTTTTTGGTAACCTACGTAATTTAGGTTAGCATAAAATTAGGAACAAATTAAAAATCTATGATTGCAATTTAAGATTACACCGACTGCAAAGTCACTACATTTTACATTTTAGATGCATTCGGACAGCAAAAACAATCTGTGAAGGGGCCCTAGTCTTTAGAATCCGCACGTTAAAGTAGCGAATGGGTTGTTTTACTCCAAAGTTTTGATATTACTAATTACATTATTTGACAATGATTTAGGGTTGGAGATGACTGCCATAACTTGACAGTGCAGCCTGAACTGACATTGGGATTAGCTGGCGATCAAGGTGTATAATGGTCACCAGATTGTGCCCAGTGTCATATTTTAGAGGAAAGAGATCAGGAATAGAGATGGGCGAACACTGTTCGGATCAGCCGTTCCGAACAGCACGCACCCATAGAAATGAATGGAAGCACCTGGCACGTACACTTTGCCGGCGGCCGGTCGAACAGTCTTCGCTCATCTCTTATCAGGAATGTTAATATAGCCCAAGCTGGCCATACATATTAGATACATGTTGGCCAAATCAATAAATTTCAGGAACAATAGTCGACCATCTCATGTGTATGGTGGCCTCTTGACTCTTGCAAGGGTAGTTGGAGTCCAACTGCCTAAACCTTCAGGTTTTGGGAACATGAACTGCAACCAAAGGTGTCTAATGTTGAGTTTCCACATTACCAACACAGTCATCCTTAGCACCACCAAACACGAACGCTTTGAACAACTAAATATGGAACCTGTATGGTTTGGCACGGTATTGAACTGCTGTAGACATGTAGCAACCATGATGGTGACCACGTATGGTGCCCGACATGCCTAAAATACATAGACTACTGGATCCAGGACTCTGGATACAGCATTTCTGGTTGTAGGCATCTTTGGTCGTTGGTCATGGTAGTGCCGAATTTAAGACCTGTAGGAACTTAGATCACAGCAGAACCCAAGAAGAATTGTAAGGACCAAGGCCAAAGTATATTTTACAACTTGGACTTCATAGTCAAACACTTAAAATATTAAGTTTGAGTCAAGTAATATCCAGTTGACAATGCGGCGATTTATGTTGATAAATTAGTCTACAAGGATTTCAGGAGGACATTAGGACAGTCGAGATGGAGCATTAGACAGTCATGAGCAATTATACATTCCTTACCCCCAAAGTACTACATCTTAAGAGACTACTAAATGAAGCTGAGCTGTAGGATATGGATATTATAGTCAAAGAAGTACAAATCAATCTTTTTTGGCTTATAACTTGGTGAAATAGTAGATATTAGACAGAAATTAAAGGATTTATGAGAGCCTCTGAGGATTCGCAAAGTTTTTCATATTAAGTACTAACAGAGTAAAAGAATAATTTATAGGGTTGGGAAAGATTCACCCGTACAGTAACTTGTCTAGTTATTAGGAAAAAGCTCCTAATAATATCGGCTTTATAATGATATCAGTCACTTTGGGAATGGTCCGTATAATGGAATGTGGGAATAGACGGCCACAAGACCATATATTTTTCCAGTATAAATTATATTTCTATGGAAATATTGTGCAAACCAATTTACAGGTTTACAAAGCAGCAGAAATTCATCCAAGGGGACCTTCCCAGAAGATACATTAAGATCTAGATGTGTAATATTAATAGAAAGCATGGACATACTGAATACATCTCCTGCATGGACGACATACACAAGCTTAACCGAGCTTACTTTATAGTAACCCTATTAGGAAGCCGGGACTAGTTTGGTTCAACTGGTTAAAGGTATAGGTCAGGGTATTCCAGTTGTTGATATAAATTTGGGTACCTCTAAGTTAAAGGGATGCTCACATTCTGTTGGAAGCCAAAAATTGGAGCATGATCAACAACTCATGTAGATCCAAAAACATAATGTGGACCCTGAAATGAAGGTCTATGAAAGTACCTCCATGGAGCCACATTTTGCCCAATTCAGATACTTTATCAAAGTAGATCATGGTACATGGCCATGCAAGAAACATTAGGAGTATATCATGCTTCGAACGGCTCAAGGCATAGAGTATAGAGGAGTTTTTGGATTCTGTATGAATCCCAACACTATCCATGCTGAATGAGATGCCATAATGTAGAGATATTCTCTACACTACATAAGAAACCATATAATAGCACAGAGGATCTGGAAGGGGTTAATCTATGGAAAATAGGATAGGTTATAACTTAAGATGTAAGATTGGTGGGGCTCCATCTAGAAGAGATCCCAAGCAGTTCAAATGGAACAGCAGTCATCCATGTGCCCGGCCTCTCCATGCAATGTCTATAAGACCGATGGACACGACCCCAAAAACTTTGAATGGAGAGGCACTATTGATCATAAAGTGAGGAGCAACAGGGGGTTCTGGACCTCTTTTCTAGTGAACCTGGGAGTCCGAGTGTTGGGACATTGAAGAATCAGACATTTATCACCCAACGCCTAGAAGCTTAAATGTTAACATCTACAGTAAACACCTCACCCATTAAGACATGGGAATGGAACACAATCGGCAACATGTACATGTGTAGAATTCGCCAAAGTTTCGCATGAAATCTATTTGTGTAAGACAGCCACCCATTACCTTTGTATGAAGCGGCTGTGCTACACAATTTGCCCACCACACCATAGCTCAAAGCAAACATGGTGAATGTTCGTTTGACAAATGCTACATCTGTACAATTTACAACCTTGGCATGAGAATGTACAGTACATGAGATATCCATCCATATCCATATCCTATCCGTGACTCATTAGCAATATTTTTTAGCCATTAATTTCCTCAAGCGGAGCATACATGGTGAGATTTCATGGTGAAACAATGACTACTGATGGATCTTCTCATTCTTAGACCCCACCCTCACCTCCAGTACATAAGGACTTGGTTTCCATTTTTTGTAAGAAACATAAAGAAGACTTTGACATCTATGAAGACATTCTCGAACATTCCAAAGTTCATTGTCATCCATGGTGACATTGAATCGAAGACTCACATAGGGTCACTCATATTCACCCGGCAGACAGTGAAGGGAACTTGAGTCAGGCTTCGCCTCAAATTCCTCTCCACTTTCCGACCCTCCAGCTTTCCACCATGGCTTTTCATGGTGATAAGGATACAATAAGTGAATGTCTTGAGCTACAGAATTTGCAGCAAGATTGAACAGGAAGCTTTTTTTTTTCCAGCGTCCTGCTTCGGTTTGTGTCACCCATTGAATACCAAGATTTAGGATAGAATTTAGTCCTGATTTCGACATGGAATCTGCACCGAATTCCTCCATGTGACCTTACCTTTAGTAATATAATAGACTAGCCTCAGCTTGTAGCTTTTGTATCCATCTGTCCATTACACTAAAGTTTCTTCTTCGTCCCTTTGTAAAGCCTGGCTGTGATCGCATATACATCCCATTAGATTATCTTCACCGCAACATTTTAATGGTAATGTCGACCTTTCTGCTCGGCTAATTATACCGCAAGTCGTCACAAATCCCATTTACGGCATAGTACGTCCAGTAAGGGACCAATTTACTCTAGGTTATTTGGATTCAGTGGAAAGTTCTTCGTGTAGTTGTGATTTTTGACTTTTTCTACCATTAATGGATGTCTACCTTACACTAGGGAAGGGGCTCAGAGGAATTTGGTGGGCTAGAGTCAGTCTCGACAATCTCAATAAGAATATTTAATAGTGAAGGGAATTACAAATAGTCTTTCTCAACTTTCTTAATGTATTTTATTCTTTTAAGTCAGTAGATAAGACAAGAAAAATACAAACTTTTTGGAAGTTAAAGAGGTTGTCCGGGCAAAAAAATACATTTTTAAAACAGATTGCGGGAGGTATAAAAAAATTTTTTTTAAAACCCATACTCACCTGTCCCGGTGCTCCGATGTCCACCCAGTGCGGTCTGGTCATGCTGCTTTGGCGTCTTCTCAAAGTGAAATTGTGACGTCCACTGAAATTGGACTAAGAGGTCACATGCGGCGGAGGCTTCCGCTGGATGACAACAATGGACCAGGAGAACTGGACTGTGCCGGAGGGCACTGGAGGACCAGCGAAAGGTGAGTATAATTTTTTTTCAAAAATTTTTCACCCCTTTGACGAGGACAATGGTAACACCCAGTTATCAATGTCTTCATAAATGTTTAGGAGGAATAACAGAAGATCAGCACAATGCAGAGCTATGAACAAGATGTTGCAGATAGAGATGAGCGAACACTAAAATGTTTGAGGTTCGAAATCCGATTCGAACAGCCGCTCACTGTTCGACTGTTCGAATGGGTTTCGAACCCCATTATAGTCTATGGGGGGGAAATGCTCGTTTCAGGGGTAGGCAACATTCAATCAAATTCTACTTACCAAGTCCATTAGTGAGGATCGGGCTGGATTCTTCTCCCTGCGCAGCGTCCCTGCATCCTCTTCCGGCCTTGAATTCAGTCTGCTAGGCATCGGGCCTAGGCAGAGCCGACTGCGCATGCCCGCGCCCGCGTGGACATGCGCAGATGGCTCTGCCCAGGCCCGATGCCTAAGCAGAGTGAATGCAGAGCCGGAATAGGACGCGGGGACGCTGCGCAGGGAAAAGACTTCTAAAGGTAAGAGAAGAACCAGCGTTGATTGGCAATGTATAGCATTCTGTCAATCAACGTTGGTTCTGAATCGAATCTTAACTTCGAACAGCTAGTAGTATTCGATCGAGTACGAGTATTTCGAATACCGTAGTATTCGATCGAAAACCTACTCAATCGAGTACTACTCGCTCATCTCTAGTTGCAGATTTGTTATATTATGGGGAATCCAAGTATTTAGTAAAGCAGATATGTCAGGTCAGAGGTGACAGATCCCTTTAAATGTTGAAAGATACGACCACTTAGACACATACTTCTTGTATCCCGTCCCCTTGTAACGTTCAATCATCTAACACCGCAGGCAGCTTTACCCTGGGGGATTACATGAGCGCTCTGGTTTTACAGTAGGCGATGATGTCATCCAGCCATCATTGTATCATGTGCCACCGCTCTGCTCTCTGTTCACATTATGCACTTATTCTCATTTGCCCGGCCCATGTCATTATTCGTTATCCTGACTAAACCCCAGTTCACTCCTCTCCGTCTCCAGCACATCCGTTCCAGCATTGCTGAATATTTTCTCCAGCGCACAGATCGGCCACATTAGTTCATCATAGTTTCGGAGTTGAAGGTTAGGGCAGCGCAGGCGATTCCTGTTACTGACTGATGCTTGTTTTTTGTCAAGATTATTTTATTTTTTTCTTCCTGTGTAATTTAGTAGTTGTGTCTGTAAGACAGAGAACGGCATCAGTCCTTATCTGGATTTCATCTCAAGGAGCAACGTCTTCTAGAACCATCTGTAAGCCTTGAAGAAAAAGCAGTGGACTCCTGGGCAACGCTAAGATATATGGCGACTGTGTATAGAGTCTGCATCAATTCTGCAAATATATACGCCGGATTATCAGAGGTTGGATTGAAGGAATTTCTTACAAATTTAGTTTTTGCACAAAATTTTTTTTTTTAAAAAAAATTGCAAAATACTAAATCACTGATCGGTCTAATATCCCAAACACAATGCCAAACGTACCGTCTGTACAGTATGATGGAAGATTTTATTGCATTGTTCAAAGTATAACTTTTACGAGTACAGCACTGTTTTTGGAAAAAAAAAAAACAATGCTTCAAAAACAGCGCCACACCTGTTCATAGGTTATACCTGGTATTGCAGCTATGCTCCATTTAGTTCAGTAAAGCTGACCTGCAATACCAGACACAATCCATAGAAAGGCAGGGGCGCTGTTTTTGGAAAAAAACAGCCATGTTTTTATAGTCCTGCACAACTCCTGCAAACCTCAAAATAGGAAAACTAATGCTGATGCTGATGCTTTGGAAAATATGTATTTGTCTGAAGGGTGCCCTGATATTAAGTTGATCACAAGAGGATTGTAAGGGTCTGTTCACACGGAGTTTTTTGCCATCGGATTTTGACGCGGAGTCCACCTTAAAATCTGCCTGCAAAAATGCATCCCATTCATTTCAATGGGAGCCAATAGTTTTTTTTTTCCGCCAGTGTTTTTTTTCAGCTAGCGGAAAAAAAATAGCAACATGACCTATCTTCAGGCGGATTCCGCCTGGAAAAACCCATTGAGGCGGAAAAATGGTGATGTGTTTTTTGACGCGGTTTTTGCAAAAAACACTAGCATTTTTCAAAGAGAAGTTTCCAGGTCCATACACTGTGCTGGAGCAAAAAAAAAAAACTAAACTAAACTAAAAAAAAATAAACTAATGTTTTTAGAAAACTAAAAACGTCTCTAAAAACACTCAAAAAATGCCTCAAGTAAAAAAAAACACGTCAAAAAAACATTTCCTAATTCCTGAAACAGATTTTTTCCACTGCCAAAAAACTCTGTGTGAACATACCCTAATGCTGAGTTCACACAGAGTTTTTTGGACCGTATTTTGATGCGGAAGCCGCCTCAGAATCCGCCTCCAAAAAAACACCTTTCGCGGATAGCCGCGACTGGATGCCAGTGCAGTGCATTGGCATCCATTCACGGCATTCCGCTCCGGTGTAGGCCCAAATGAATGGGCCTAGTCAAGAGGGAGTCTTGCACTGAAGACACTGCAGCAAATTCAACCGCGCAATCCATGTCAAGATAGAGCAGCTCACTGTGAAGTGAATGGCTCCCATTGAAGTCAATGGGAGTCATTTTCTGGAGCGGATTCTGAGGCGGATTCCGCATCAAAATCCGGTCCAAAAAACTAAGATGGCAACCAAGCACTAAGTGTTCATTTTCTCTGCAGCACCACCACAGGTTGAATTAAGTATTACACAATGTCCATTGAAAACAGTGGGTTCTCTGTGTAATGCAGGACAGTACAGATCCTCCAGAGCCCGTGATGTTCTTTATTGTCGCCTTTGACGCTTGTGGATCTTGAGCAGAGGACCCTTCTATGAACTACGAATTCTCTAATAATATAAAGTTAGAGGATTTGCTTGTGAATTGGCCAAAAAGTGGAAAGAAATCTGTTCCAAAGACCTGCCTTGTGTGGGTCTCCAGCCAGAGCCCCATATATGTAACCTAGACCCACCAAAGGACCATCTGGTTCTCCAGAGGACTAATACATGCCTACATTGGGGATGTACAGGGAACCTGCAGAAAACCTGGTCATAAATCTGTCCATAAAAGCCAAAATAAAAGAAATGTTGGAAAAAAACCTCAAACTATTCACCTTCTCCCAATACATAAAATACTACAGATTTGGGGTTAATTTTGCAAAATAAATTCATTTTTGGATAGCATTTTTTTTTAGAATTTTTCTCTCCCTCGATATAAGTATATTTTTATTTTATATATATATATTTTTTATTTTTTTTCATTATTATGGGGAAAAAAAACGAAAATTGAAAAGATAAATCTTAATTTTCCAGAAATAAGGCTTTTTGCTAGCATGAAACTTCAATCCATGAAGGGCGCGTATTAGAAAGCTGTAGATTTAAGACTTGTCCACCATGATCAAACTGGATTTATGGCGCATCATAACTCCCCAGACACCATCCTGCAGCTTATTAATTTAATAGACTCCTGTCCGTTCCGTGATGTTCTTGCCATGACAGGTTTTTCAGATAAGGCAAAAGGCTTCTGACAGCCACGAGAACATATATATATATTTCTCTGTTTTCCTTCAAGCAGGAATTGTAACGTCTTGGTCTCAGGCTTCATTTCTGCTTTTGGGAAAATGACAAAAATAACAGAATTTCGCAATGTCTTACTAAATACAAAGACATAAGGTCATCAACGCATATAATACTGTAGATAGATAGATAGATAGATAGATAGATAGATAGATAGATAGGAAGGAAAGAAAGAAAGAAAGAAAGAAAGAAAGAAAGAAAGAAAGAAAGAAAGAAAGAAAGAAAGAAAGAAAGAAAGAAATAGATTGCATAGATAGATAGGAGATAGATAGATAGATAGATAGATAGATAGATAGATAGATAGATAGATAGATAGATAGGAGATAGATAGATAGATAGATAGATAGATAGATAGATAGGAGATAGAAGATAGATAGATAGATAGATAGATAGATAGATAGATAGATAGATAGATAGATAGATAGATAGGAGATAGATAAGAAGGAAGGAAGGAAGGAAGGAAGGAAAGAAAGAAAGAAAGAAAGAAAGAAAGAAAGAAAGAAAGAAAGAAAGAAAGAAAGAAAGAAATAGATTGCATGGATAGATAGGAGATAGATAGATAGATAGATAGATAGATAGATAGATAGATAGATAGATAGGAGATAGATAGATAGATAGATAGATAGGAGATAGATAGATAGATAGATAGATAGATAGATAGGAGATAGATAGATAGATAGATAGATAGATAGATAGATGATAGATAGATAGATAGATAGATAGATAGGAGATAGATAGATAGATAGATAGATAGATAGATAGATAGATAGATAGGAGATAGATAGATAGATAGATAGATAGGAGATAGATAGATAGATAGATAGATAGATAGATAGATAGATAGAAGATAGATAGATAGATAGATAGATAGATAGATAGATAGATAGCATAGATAGATAGATAGATAGATAGATAGATAGATAGATAGATAGATAGATAGGAGATGGATAGATAGATAGAAGATAGATAGATAGATAGATAGATAGATGATAGATAGATAGATAGATAGATAGATAGATAGATAGATAGAAGATAGATAGATAGATAGATAGATAGATAGGAGATAGATAGATAGATAGATAGATAGATAGATAGATAGATAGATAGATGGATAGCATAGATATAGTTCAAATAAAAGAGTTGTCCCGGATTAGACTAACATGGCAACTTTCTTTTTAAAACAGCTGGACTGCCATGTTTTCTGTTCTTGAACAACCCCTTTAATAGAATTGCTCATGTACTGTTGCTACTGTGTGTTTACTTTGATCGTCTCTATTATATGTTCTGAAGGTGGAATTATATGGGGCAATAAGACATAAATGGCTGTGCAATGGTACCATTTGGGGTTTGTGTAGCAATATTAATTGGATATAGTGATATTACAAAGGAATGCATAGTGGTATTATTTGGACACTATATAACAGTATTATTTGGGTACTGTATAGTAATGTTACAAGAAGTTGCATAGTAATATTACTTGAGTGCTATATAGCAGTATTATTTGGGTAATAATATTACAACATAATGCATAGTATATTATTTGAGCCCTATACAGTATAGCAGTATTATCTGTGTACTGGACAGTGATAATACCAGGCAATGCATACCAGTATTATTTGGCCACTTTATAGCAGTACTATTTGGGTACTATATTCTAATATTACAGATCAATTCATTGTAATATTACTTGGGCACTATATTGCAATATTATTTGGGTACTGTATAGTAATATTACAAGACGATGCACAGCAGTATTATTTGAGTCCTATATAGCAGCATTATTTGAGTACTTTATCTTAGTATTACAAGACAATGTATAGTAATATTATTTGTGTGATATATAGCGGTATTATTTAGATTTTATATATATATATATTTTGTTGGCAATGTTTAGTAATATTATTCACCATATTGCACTATTTTGGGCACTGTTTAGTAACATTATTTATGCCATATACTATATAGGCACTGTTGAGTATATTATAGGTATTATTGGACCACATGCATGGCCTGTTTTATTCACTTTAACTAATATCCAACTTTTGGCATATTTAAGGCTGTGAATAGGTAGAAATCTCACACCTTGGAGGGACTAGGTATTATTTACATCTAATTTTTGGCCTCTGCAGGTGGTAAATTTTGGGACTATTCCCTATCCTATAGAAAAATTCTCTAATAAATTCAACAGAACAAATATAAACCTCCGAAATTTCCATGAATAAATTTGATATACGGTAATATTTTTGCACTGAGCTGTAGCATGACCATGGGATACATGAATGTGATGTCACTTCCTGAGAAGAGGAAGTGGAGCCGTTTCTGAAAGAAAGCCGCCATGTTCTGGAATCTTGGATAACCTCTTGAAGATTATAGAATGGGGTACAATAAAGTAATAAAAATAGACACTTAATTTAATATCTATCTATCTATCTATCTCCTATCTACCTACCTATCTATCTATCTATCTATCCATCTATCTATCTATCTATCTATCTATCTATCTCCTATCTATCTATCTATCTATCTATCTATCTATCTATCTCCTATCTATCTATCTATCTATCTATCTATCTATCTATTGATATACATATATATATATATATATATATATATATATATATATATATGCTAAATAAAATAAACGTATTTCATAGAACAACTCATTAATATGATAATCTATAGAACATCTTGACTTTCCCTTCCCCCTTCCATAGATTGCCTGTCAATTACTATCCTTTGGCGAAAGAGTCTGAGATTATCGAAGTCCATGTCGTGTCCACGGATTACTGCCACTTTTCAATTGGAAGCGTCACCTATCTTCGGCAACATAATGGAATGGCCTCAGACATCTGGGAAGCATGTTGGCTTTTACGGCATGGTGTTATCCTGTGGTGCTCTGCAATCAATTACCGTTATACCGCCATCATTAATAATTTTCTTAATGAAAATGATTCTGTTGATCTCCGCTGTATTTTAATTATCAGAGTTAAGCATAATTACATTGCAGCTCTGAGCTGGCATGTACACTCCTTTAGGGCGCAATTTTGTTTTAACACACTGATAATGTAATTTTACATTGTGTCAGTTGTTTAGTTATTATCCAGTCGTACAATTCCGCTGTATTCCTGATAACAGATAATAACCTTAGTACCTTCCATATCCTGAAGTCATTTAAAAAGCAATATTGGAATTTCTTAACTAGCTAACTTAATCGTCTTATGAATGTATAATTCCCATTGCTAAATATTTGTACCGGCACCCTGTTTTAATAATGCCCCTAAACGCAGGTAACCATACATGTAATGAGGAAGACGAGATAATTACATTTCTTTGCACAAACACGTCTCTTCTTCAATAACAATGCAATATCGTGACCCTGGAAGTCTTTGCAGAAGATATTTCACTTTATCTATAATTCACTTGGATCTTGTAAGACATTTTGGGTTTCCTATAGACAGTCAAGGGTATACACATCATCAAGTGCGATCATGCAGTTGCGAAGAAAGGAGGCTTCAGATGTATCAAGCGCCAACATGACCACTGTGGCGCGCTACGACGTAGGCGTATGATATTTGCGTAGCGCGCCACTCATTCTTGAGAACATCCACACTATATAACTAGTGCGCAGCACCATTGGATTGGAAGTAATGTTGACATTTGATAGCTCAAGCCAGAATTGATAGCTCAAACCAGAACCATTACTTAGAATTTCTGAGTCCAATGTAGAATATTTAAGTAAATGTTATACCTCCAATGGCAAGCCAGAACCGGTAGCGCAAGCCAGAACCATCATTCAAAGACTTCTAGTCCCAATGCAGAACATTTAAGAGGACATCACATCATTGGTGTCAAGTCAGGACCGATAGCTCAAGTCGGAACCATAACTTAAAGCTTCTGAGAACCAATGCAGAATAATAAAGAGGATCTCACATCTCTGATGTCAACCCAGAACCAATAGCTCAAACCAGAACCATAACTTGAAGCTACTGAGCCCCAATGCAAAATATTTTAAGAGTCTCACACTTTCGGTGTCAAGCCAGAGCCCACAGCTCAAGTCAGAGCCATAGGTTGATGTGTCTGAGCCCTATTGAAAAATATTTGAGACTGTCATATGTAAAACTGCTTTTTTCTCCTTGACAATTTCAGAAACCAGGCTGCAGATGCCATTGTCAGCTCTGCACCTAATATGGCTGTGCCCATGGCATTGGCTAATTTGATCAACCTGTCTAATGGATTGTGTAGAGAATTGAGAAATGGCCATAGAGAAGACCTGGGCATTGTATGGCCCGCAGGCCACATCCAGACCTCTAACTACTAGTTTCTCTGACCAGGCTGCATGAGATTGTTGTACAGGGGCATTCCCCCTGTGCTCCGAACACAGCATTGTCATCAATCCAGCGCCGCCCTTCTTCTGCTCTGTCGGCTATTCTCCTTCTCTTCTTACATGAGACCACCACAAATGGGCGATGGACATAGCTGTTCCGTCGACCATTTTGTGGTGGTTTCCTGTAAAAGGAGGAGGAGAATCATCATTGGAACAGAAGAGAGGATGGATGACAATGCTGTGCCCAGAGCACAAGGGTGATGCAATGAAGAATGAAGGAAAATTCAAAAATGGCAGCATGAGCCTTCAAGATAAAGGTAATATACGAAGGTTTTTAGTTTAAAATGTGTTTTTTAATTATAGAATCTCTTTACCTTAGTATGGCCCTCTAAAACCATTTCAATTTCTCATGTGGCCCCATAGGAAACTTAATTGCCCACCCCTGCCATAAAGTCTTGCCCCAATTGCTCTTTATAGGGTGAGGCTAAAGGATTGCCACAAATGCTGACCATTCCTATCCTGGGATGATGAGGTGATAAAACAGCAAGGGGACTCCATATTGTTGTCACTGTGCTTTCTTTCTTCATTCAGACACGTACAAGGGGTTTACTTTTTGGAAATTGTTGGGTATAACAGCAGTCTCGTCTCTTGTAATCTGGCCGCTATCAATCTACTAGTTATGCCTTCTATATCTAACCATTGACTTTGGGGGATTTAGTATCATCAAATAGAACTTGTTTTGGTTCAGATAAAATTACTTGAGCCATTCTCAATTTCAGGAGGAAGGCAATAAGTAGGCCTCAAGACAGTATGACTGCAGAGTTAGTAAGGCCGGACTAACAGGCCTTGTCTTAAGTGATAGGCCTCACGACACTATGACTGCAGAGCGTGTAGTCTGTTACAGTGGAGACACAAAGGAGTGCAGACACATACGAGTCCACAGTGGGGAACATCCTAATCTCTGACACTCCACAACATGATAAATGTCACAACTCACCTCTGATTATTATTTCTATAGTAATTCTCAGTTTTCCTATAAGGTTGCTATAAGATGCTGAAGACCTGATAATTCTACCTTGTTATATCTTTATATGTAGTATGAGCAGATTATATGTTTGTGTATTGTGTTTCTTTTGTGGTTTATCACTAGAATATTCTCTTTAGAGATATTCTCCTGACTTGGCATTTAAGATAAGTAGATTTACTTACAATGTGCCTTCTTGTTGGAGATCAAACATGGACCTTGCAGGAAGGGGCGTCCATGTTTGCGTCACCTACTAGCTACTTCTTACACATCTTGCTAGTGAGATAGTGATAGCTTAACCAGAGCCAATGCCTCAGTTCACTGTCCTTGCGATATATATAAATAGTCTGACCCAGGTATAGTGGGTAGTTGACCCACCCGCATGAAGCCCGGCACCCAAAGACCGATGGCCACATGCCGGAACCCAGAGACCCATGGCCAAATGCCGGAACCCAGAGACCCATGGCCACATGCCGGCACCCAGAGACCCATGGCCACATGCCGGCACCCAGAGACCCATAGCCACATGCCGGCACCCAGAGACCCATGGCCACATGCCGGCACCCAGAGACCCATGGCCACATTGCCGGCACCCAGAGACCCATGGCCACATGCCGCCACCCAAAGACCCATGGCCACATGCCGGCACCCAGGGACCCATGGCCACATGCCGGCACCCAGAGACCCATGGCCACATGCCGGCACCCAAAGACCCATGGCCACATGCCGGCACCCAGGGACCCATGGCCACATGCCGGCACCCAGAGACCCATGGCCACATGCCGGCACCCAGAGACCCATGGCCACATGCCGGCACCCAGAGACCCATGGCCACCAGCCTCCCCTAGCTCCCCACTTATCTTAACTACAAAACCTAGTTCTCTCCGTGTGCTTAATGTTCACATATCAATGCCATTAAATTGTTAATAATATATCGCCTGGCAATCCTTGAATAAAACATTTTACTACTTTCATCTAACATATTAATTTATTCCCATTAGTGAATCTGTGACGGACATAAAGTCATGGCAGGTATTTTGCACATTACACCAATATTAAGCTTGTCAATTAACTGAAACTGATAACCCCACAAAGATAGCAGGCAGTAGAAGCGATGACACGGTGATGATTTTATGGTCATTATGGATATTTTTGCACATTTCATAAAAAAGATTGCTATTATTTTAAAGAGATCTGTATGAAACGTATAGGCCGACTTATCACATGGAGCTCAGCCATCCAGCTAAATGAAAATAAAATTTGCCTTTGCAACCATTTTGGTTTTGTTCTACCATTGCTTCTAATGAATCATTTAGAAACTTTGCAAATAATCAAATTAATTGATATAAATCATTCTAACAGGGATCTCTGTGGCTACAGACTACAAAACAACTATGTATAGGTTAATTCTGTAACCATACTCATTTCCAACTGATTCCCCAATTTTTGTTGGCGTCAATGGTGCTAAACCTAGCAAGGTCAATGGTTCCACCATTCCTGATCAGTATTTCTTTGGAGCATACAAACTCCTTGCAGATGTTGTCCTTGGCAGGATTCGACCCCAGGACTCAAGCACTGCAAGGCTATTCCTGCTTACCCCAAACACATGCATGCACAATAATCCACGAGGGCATGGGATCTATAGGAAGTAGAAGCTGAGCCTCTAATAATGGCTTATCTTCTCTGAGGACAAAGAATCAGACATGTTGAAATTGAATATGCCCAATCTTACTTTCCTAAATATCTTCAGTGTGATGTGAGAGTTGGACTCCACCACACACACAGAAGACTATGGTCACGTTTAGAGATGAGCGAACAGTAAAATGTCCGAGGTTCGATATTCGTTTTGAGTAGCCCCTCAATATTCGACTACTCGAATCGAATATCGAACCCTATTATAGTCTATGGGGGGAAAATGCTCGTTTCAGGGGTAGGCAATGTTCAATCAAATTATACTTAACAAGTCCACGAGTGAGGGTCGGGCTGGATCCTCCGAGAAGTCTTCTCCTTGCAGCGTCCCCGCGGCATCTTCCGGCTCTGAATTCACTCTGCCAGGCATCGGGCCTGGGCAGAGCCGACTGCGCATGTCCGCTCTACAAGCGATGCCTGGTAGAGTGAATGAAGAGCCGGAAGATGCCGCGGGGAAGCTGCACAGAGAAGACTTCTAAAGGTAGGAGAAGAACCAGCGTTGATTGGCCGACTGTATAGCATTCGGCCAATCAATGCTGGTTCTGCATCGAACTTTTACATTCGAACAGCGAGTGGTACTCGATCGAGTACGAGTATTTCGAATACCGTAGTATTCCATCGAATACCTACTCGATCGAGTACTATTCGCTCATCTCTAGTCCCGTTCCATCAAAATTGATAGGACCGTTTGTCTAATATGGATGACCCTCTTAAGAGCTAAGACACCTGCGGTGAATTCTGAGCCATGATAATTTGATATCGAGATAAGGGAATCTCTCCTAGCCTTATACAATGGAGAGATCACGCACATCCAACCATCTTCAGGAAATAACCGTTTTCCGTTGCGAGCAGATAAAGGGTTAAGTTCAACTCCATGAATAATAAGACTTGTTTTTGTTACTGGGGGTCACCTAAGAGCAGAGAGCACTGAAGGAGATACACCAAGGCGTAGTATCTGATCTGAACGTAGATGGCTCCGAGCCCATGGCATTTTCCCCATTGTGCACGTTCCTACACAACAAATGTTATGTTTTACAGAACCTGACATACATTATTTAAATGCAAATTGATGCTGTGTATTTATATATTTAATATTTCATTTGGCGCTTTCAAAGGCTTGTGAAGGTTACAAAGAAATCTACTTCTGAGTGTGTAAAATGTAATGATTAAAAGAACAACTTGTAATTGTTTCGAGGAAGTTTTTTTTGGAGAGTCTTTGATGTTGCGATTAATGTTTCGGATGTAAATAATTTGATATGAATTCCTGTTTGCTTAAAATCTCGGGCTTCCTTTTTTTTTCCCTTTCTTTATAACAGTCAGGAGGTTGCCTTGGCAAAAAAAAAAAAAAAACATATTTCATCTCAGTGTGCGCCGATGTTTGGAAACCTAGAATAAAATGTGTAAAATTGTAATATGTTCTGTGAAATCTACAAAGAGATCATCAAAGTCTCTTGAAGGCACAACTAGGAGTTGTCTTGGTTAACAATGGGCGATATTACCATAAGCGACTTGTGGCTCTGCATTATATGATCTTCCTTCATAGGGTGATGTTTCCGTTAATCCATCACATATTTCCCCGGGTAATTATATATTTGTGTTTACAGATTCCAAGGCAACCGGGCTGTACTTGAGGATGCAAGGTGGACTTTCCAAACCTTTGAGAAGGTCTTTCCATTGTAAGCTAACTGGGATCATTAAAGAAGACCTTTCACCACCTCCACCAACTCCAACTCGTTGCATCTTGTCAATAAGTTATGCTCCACTGATTTTGGTTCCGTTGGAATTTTTACTCTAGCCCCCCATTCCTAAGCAATGGGTGCTATTAATTTCAGCACCCAATATACTACTTAGGCTGCCTACTGTCACGTGAAAGCATGAAGAGACCACCCACCCAACTGCGATGAAATCAGTGGATTGGCGCCTATTGAGTGGGAGTTGGTGGAGGTGGTCAAAGGTCCTCTTTAAAGGATTGTTTCTTCATAAGACAGACTTTATGTGTATGACAATGTACTGACTTTCCCCATGGCCATGTTTATTTCCAATCTGCCCAGACCTTTGCTGTCGGGGGAGACAAGCCCTTACCTAAGCTTACTTCCCTCTCCCTTTTGAGACATGCCTGATCAGACAATGCATGTGAATTGGGGCGTCTGAAGGCATAGCTGGCAGCTGAATGAGCATTTGGCCAACAGCTAGTGAAAGTGTATAACTAGCTTAAGTCAATGTATGGATTGGTATGTGGGCACCTACATAGGCTAAGCAAAGAGCCCCTAACCAAGAGCGACTAAGAGGTTCACTTGCATGAGGCCAGATTATAGGAAGGAAAAGTTGCCTGCTCTACTGACTTACTGACTTAAGGGGGTTGTCCAGGATATTCAGCTTTTCGTAAAGGATGCAGAGGAAGCTAAAAAAAAAAATTCTGTGTCTCTGATTGTGGTCTGGTCCTGCTGCCCCAGTGTTTCTTCCAGCGGAAGTCCTCGTAAAGGCCGATCATGACTTAAGGAAAGGAACTGGGATGTAGTAGGCGATGTATGCAAGTGACGTTCCAGTTCCTGATAGGGCTCAGCTGTCACGTGAGGCGAGGACTTTCGCTGGAAGAAGCACCAGAGCTGGACCAGACAACGGTGGGAGGCACCTGAGCACCAGGGACTGGTAAGTATGGCTTTCTGCCTCCTTGTAGGAGAATCGTATATCCTGGACAACAACTTTAAGCAAAATGGAGCAGATTCAAGTATCAATGGCACTTTTTGGCGTATAAAATTAGCAAACCAGTGGTTTGTGGGTTTTTGTTAAGCCCCTTGTGACTTACATAGGTCTAAGTGGTGCTTTTTATGTTGTAATTGCCATTTTTCTCAAAGGAAGTGGGATGGCCATGCCAGGTTCACGATCATTTACCCCAATTTTGTGACACAAATGACTGCAGAAATCTACTCTGGCACAGAATAGACATAAATGATCCTAATTTCCAATTTCCTTCTTTGTGTCTACTGTTTTCTTACATTCTATTCTAATATCTACTTTAGGTTTGTATCAATTTTTTTTGTTGGGCAGGGCTACTACAGATGGAGTAGACTTGAGATTCTGGTGCATAGAGGGCTGGAGCTATGCTTAATGTATAAGAGGTGTTAGCTAGAGGAGATCAACACAGGCATAGGAAACATCAGTACTGATACATCTCCATCTCCAAAGATCCAGGGGCTTTTCATAGTCCTCTCCTGATATGACGCATGGTTTGAGAACTAGAATTAGCAAAACCTAATCTTTTGCAAATAGATGATCGAAAGGAGTAATAGTGGTAAAGGACAGACCCACTATGTAATGTAATTGTGTAGCCAAAGTAAGACACATCTACATTGGGAGTCACTAAACTTTACACAAAGCTTTGACTGTATGATGCGTTTCAACTCCATATAGGGGTCTTCTTCAGGATCACAACTATGGACCGAAATAAGATCACAGTACTTGTCTTTAGGGGTGGATTAAAAATACTGATGGCCTAGGTTATCACTATCACATTGGTGGAATAGGAAGCCGACAGCTCCATTCTCCTTGTAGTGGTCAGACCAGGCTATTGCAAATCAACTCTTGTTTACCTGACTAGGAGCTAAGATGCAATGACTTGGTTTAGCCACTACACAGAGAACGGAGCTGTCTGCTTCCTGCTTCATTCTGCTCGATGATGATGCTAAGTGTCTGACCTCCACTGATATGATATTTTTAGCCTGGAAAACCCCTTTAAAGTTTGAATCAACCTTTAAAGTCCAAATTAGGGTAAGGGTCCTATAGCAGATATCATTGGTATTGTTCTAACACAATGTTATTAGATTGTCATAACAAAAAGTAGACCCAGAAGAGTAATTGAAGCCATTTGGATCTATTGCAATACCAGCAACGGGGCTTCCTACCTACAAGATAAGATAAGATAATCCTTTAATAGTCCCACCATGGGGAAATTCTAAAATATCTGGTATCTTCTTAGATGGCGCGGAGATGTATGAGCCCCTCAAGTCTTGGCTCAGCACCTCTTATAGCTAAACCGAGGAATAACCAGTTTATTGGTTTGGGATATCGTGGCCAACACCGTTCACCTAAAATAGTGATATCTGTGTCCCTATAGGAACACTATTGTTGAGCGATATTATTTGGTGATAGGCTACAAGAACATGACTCCACTCGTGTCATGGACATCCAACCTGCCTCGGAAAAACCGGATTCCAACACCCCAAAACATCTCCATCAACATTAACACAACCCCACGCCATTTACCTTTGTTGTAGACTATACAGTTGTTCTTGCTATCCTCGACCCCTTGCCAGGTCACATCCAACAACCATTTAGGACCATCCGTCAGCACCAGCGGAACGGGAGCCTTCGTCTTCTACCGAAAAAAAAAAACACAAAATAAGATAAAGACCAATTAGAACTAATCAAAATCGTAGACTTTTAAGCTTCCTATTTTAGCATCTCGGCGGCTCAGTCATCATCTACATTCTCAACGTCATCTCCTTAAACAATAAGAAGGGATAAAAGCGTTCCAGCCTCTCGACTGATCTGAATAGCTAAGTTATTATCAAGGATATTTCCACACGATACTGGATCAGATCTCACAGATTACGCCGATCTCCAGTGGTTTGGAATTATAAAGGAAAATGCAGATGACTTTCAGAGCAGAAACCCATGTTTGCAAGTGAACTTTAGGTACATTGTACTTCGCTATCAACAAGATCTCACTATTTCCTGAAACAGACAGGAAAGAATTCAGAGAATCAGTATCCATTTCAAGCCCCTTATCCGCTCTTACATTTATTTTCTCGTAGGAAATTATTCTGAATGAATAATGTAATTTTCCCTTCTCTATCTTTTGCCGCCTGATGATGTACAGTTTTACTGCCGCTGAAATAATAATATTGTTAATGTTTCAATATGTAGTCTCCAGACTATAAAAGACACAGAGTGAATACATTTCAAAGCAGAGGAAGCAAAGCATGACACCTCTTGTCCTTTGAGGTATAAAAAAAAAAAAATTGAAGAGCTTGTTCCATATTTTTTTCTTATTGAGGATTTACTGTTCTATATAATAAGGAATTTTTTTATACCCGTTTTATTAGAAGACGGTAAAAGCTGCGAATGCTGACGGCTCTGGTGACCTTGTAATGGTTCTAGATTGGGTTCGTAGAACATCTCTACCGGGGTGGGATGGTAACAACGTATTCCTGAAAATAACCTAGGGAGGAATCCCGTAAAAATGTATTATTAAATATATTATTTATATTTAAATGTATTAATTTTTTTACTAATTTATTTAATTAATTAAATCATATTTTTAATCTGTTTTTATTTTATTGTCATTTTTTTATTCTATTTTCTGTACGTGGTTATTGGGGTGGCCATCTTTTCTTACTCTCTATTAACAGCATTTAGTGATATGCCTTACATCAGTTTCAGGGCCCTGGGCAGTAACAAACTGGAGCTGACTCATTGAGGTCCACGGGACATGAGTGCAGGGTGTGATATCCTCTATTGTCAATGGTGAATGTAATTGTTAGTGTTGTGTGGTGTTATCTATAGAGGTTTTATATACTATTGTCTGTGATGTAAATGAGGTAACTACTTCAAAAAATACAACACAATTGGCAAGTATCAGTCTATTGTTATGTTTAGTGGCAAGAGTGAAAATTGCAGAATATGGTGCTTTTTTAGATATGGTTTACATGGAAAATTTAAAAGGCTAAAAATCTTTCATATGTTTTCATAAAAAGTTAATAGGTCATTTTCTGAGGACACGTTCCCTTTTTGCTAAGAGTTGGATCTTCTTGGGATAAATTCTGCAAGGAATGGCATATTTTACATTATAGACTTCCAACAGAAACTGAAAAGAGGAAATAGTTAGTTGTTTTGATATCTGAACTTGCAGAATTCCCCAGGATTTCCAAGTAATTTGTAGTGAAATCCACAATATAAGGGTCCGTTCACACTACCGTTATTATACGTTCCTCTCCTTCATCATGTGTATATTAAAGGGCTTATCCGGTTTCTAATACAGATGGCGTGCCCTTAGGATAGACCATCAATATTAGATCTGTGGGGGTCCAACACATGGCACCCCCGCAGGTCTCTGGTACCGAGACCATACAAACTGAAGTGGTGAGTATAGGTACTGCAGTGCAGCTGCATAGATATCAATGAGTTAGTTCGGCGAGTGAGCAGTTCAGCTCGTGGTAGGTATACAATATCGCGACCAGTATCTGTACTGGTGATCTGTGGGGGTCCAACACTTGGCACCCCCTCAGACCTTGGTACTGAGACCATTCAAACTGTAGTGGTGAGTATAGGTACTGCAGTGCAGCTGCATATATATCAATGAGTTAGTTCGGCGAGTGAGCAGTTCAGCTCGTGGTAGGTATACAATATCGCGACCAGTATCTGTACTGGTGATCTGTGGGGGTCCAACACTTGGCACCCCCTCAGACCTTGGTACTGAGACCATTCAAACTGTAGTGGTGAGTATAGGTACTGCAGTGCAGCTGCATATATATCAATGAGTTAATATGGCGAGTGAGCAGGTCAGCTTGTGGTAGGTATACAATCTGTATCTGTACTGGTGATCTGTGGGGTTCCAGGTGCCAGAACCCCGCAGATATAATATTGATGACCTATCCAGATATTAGGAGCCCCTACACTGTTATATATTATTTTACAAGGGTAGGAATCTTATGTAAAACCATCCATGGCTGTAGGAATGGACAATAGCAGTCTCCTGCACTATCTATGGTCATCAGCTATGTAGCCCACTCTAAGGCTGGCCAAATCCCGTTGACAACTGCATGCTTGGCTTGTGTATGTGCAACAGTCAGAGGGGAATAAGCCTTGGTTCAACCCAAGATGTAAAAATCCAATCCAGATCTTTTTTCTTTTCCAAAACGACCACTCTAGAAAGTCAAGAGACCCCCGTGCACCTCAGATCCTTGTACAGTTTGCCCGACATTAATCAGATGTGTGACCAGCTTAAACCGGAAAAGTTGCAAAATAATTAAGGTCTGGCTGCAAAAATCTGCTTTGTCGTCCACCCCCTGTGCCCTCCTTTGGCAGCTGGTTGTTAACATAAGAAATTCCAGATTGTTCAGCTTAGAGGGAGCACGGGTGTAATGCGAATGCCTGACTTACTAGCTGCATTTGCTAAATGTTTGATGGTCGGAGTATTATTGCCGGCTTGTTTTTTCTTTTCTTTTTTTTTTAAAAAAAACAGTTTCTTATGAATCGGTTAATCTTATTGTCTTCAGAATAAAACACGGCGCAGCTTGTATGCTGTGCTATTTTTTCCACAATAAAAGCTCTAGAATTCCAGCTCTGTTTGCATTATACAGCGGCCAATGGAGAGAGCGTGATCTCATACTTATTTCCATCACAGTGGGTCATGGACCAATTTGAATATTTGGATTGTATAAAGATTATCGCAGTAGTGTTGTCATCAAAGGCAGCCTTATAGACGCTGTGCATAAATCATTTCCAAGGAAAAAAAAATACTGTACCATAAAAAAAAAAAAACACATTGGATGTAATTCCAGAAGAATGCAGGTTACGGTATATCAGTAGAAAATAATCATGAATATCAAAGCATATCAAGTTTCAATTAAAAATCTACATTTAGAAAAAAAACCTGAAATAATACGTGTGAAAATAAATGCTTTACCCTGGAAATAAAGCTACTATTTTATATTTAATACTGTACATACCGAGTTTCCTTCATTCTGCTATGTTAAATCCCTTAAAGGGGACCTTTAAGCATTTCCACTAACTCCAAATCTTTGCACCCTTTAATAGACACCGCTCTACTGATTCCAGCACAGTTGGAATTTTTTCTCTAGTCCTCACCATTCCTGAGCAATTGTCATTCAAGAATCAGGGGGCGGTCCTAGACTGGAGCAGGTAGTCTGAGACTGCCCACCTAACAGCAGAGAGACGAGGTAGCTTATTGGGCACTAAAACTAACATTACTGAATACTCTGGAACGGTGGGGGCTAGAAACAAAGTTTCAACTGTGTCAGAATCAGTGGAATGGGATCTACTAAAGGATGCAAAAGGCTGGACATGGTGATTGGTCCCCTTTAAATAATTTATTTTGTTTATTTAGAGGCAACATGTTCTGCAGTGCATTGTCAACACTGTCCCATGTAGGGCTCATAATATAAATTCCCTATTAGTATGTTTTGGTAGTGTGGGAGGAAACCGGAGTACCCAGTTGCAGACGTTGTCCTTGGCTGGATTTGGACCCAGGACTCCAGTGCTGCAAGGCTACAGTGCTAACCATTGAGCCATCATGCTGACAATTTTTAGTTTTGGAGATTTTTATTTTGGTGGTGTATGCTTAGGCTAGGTCATTAATATCAGATTAGTGGGAGTCTGATACCCAGCACCCCTACTGATCAGCTGATTGAAGAGTCTTTGTTCCCTCGTGATGGATATCACCTCCATCAGTCACCTGATCCTTCTGAAGTTTAGTCCCATTCAAATGAATGATAAAGTCACTACACTATGTAGGGTGCTGGGCTTGGTATACTGCACCACTTTTCTCAGAACTTGTAACTACGGCTAATAGATGATGACCCTTTATAGGGGACTCTCCCTCCCCTTTTACAATTCCTAATAGGGGGATATAAAAATAAGGTTTCAGACCATAAAACCCCCTTAATATCATCTAATATTTCCTTTATAGAAATGCACTACTATTGTCTATTACCACTAATGGAATGTATTTGATGTTTGGCCAAATGCGAGTGGAATTTATGTCTTTAGGAGGCGGTGGATACACAAGTAAATATATGTACACATTGTGAAATGACTTGGCCGATCAATTGTTTCCGTGTTCCTGTTCCATCCAAATTATTATGATAAAGAAAGTGAAGGAAGGAAACAGAAAGTGGATGTTTCCTGAAACAATAAGTTAGCGATGACATCAGAGAGTTACACGTTACAAGCAATGACAGTAATCCAGTAATATACTGCGTCCATTGTTTCAGCTTTGCAGAGCTCTCCATCTGCTACAAGGTGCTTCACATAGACATAGATAGGATAGACGTCTTGTGACAGAGTACTCAGAAATCATCATATTTTAGCCCCTTCCTGATAGTTAGCCCCCATACGGCCATGTGAACAAAAAAGTGTAGTGGCTAATGGTTTCGGAAGGAGCGGAGGAAAAAAAATGAAAAAAAAATCAAATAAAATTTGCAGTGGCTTGTCATAGAGCTGGAACAGATTAAGCTTAATTTTTAATTTATTGAAACCTCTGCTCATTCCGGTCTTATGAGTCCTCTAGGTGGTCTGGCTTTGAGATTGACAACCTTCCCTGTATAAGCACTCACTAACTGACACTCACTAACTGACACTCACTAACTGACACTCACTAAGTAGGACCGCCTACTGGACTCCTAAGGCCACAATTAGAATTTCAATCCAAATGTTATTGAATTTTTCCAACAAAACTTGAAACTGCTCAGCTCCTCGTGCTCTATAATGAGCTGGAGACAGAGGCAGCCCTTGTACAGTTTGATACATTCCCTTTAATTTATTATTACTTATCACTATCCTCAAACGACTCTTAGGCCACCTATGTGTACTATGTCCTTTAACCTTTAATTTGGGTAAAGACTTCAATTTCTAAAAAAAAATCGATACAGTATCAGAGCAAGTTATCAGAATCCGTGGCAGGCTGCAACTCACAACACAAACACTAGGTGGCGACATATTGACAATAGAAGATAGACGTTTCATGACGGAGTATCACAAAATCACATTGCTTAAAAAAGCTATTCATCTCCTGACACCTTGATTCTAGATTCATACCTAGACCTGAGAAACGGAACCCAATCCACTTAAAAAGTTACCCACAGTCGATAATGGGGGTCCGCCCAATTTCTGCCTGAAAAATGCCGGACTCGTCTCTCCACATTTTTCAAGTTGATTCGGGCACGGAATCCCTACATGGAATCTAAACACGGATTGAACTCAGCCGTATTGGGACATGCTAAGCCAAGAGATAAGGTAAGAATGGACACATCCGTGCTGTTTTTAGATGAGCGGCTCATTCATTTCGGTGGCCGGCTCTATACTTGCGCATGTGGATCCCCCTGTGCTCGCAGCACCTTGATTTTGTGAACATTCAGTAGAGACCATGAGAGTAACTTCACTCTGCCTTTCTGAACTCTATTTTAAATTACAAAAAATAAGGATAAGAGAACACATTTCTCTGAGTTTTCTGGAAGATTTGTGATTTTATCCGGACGGCGCAGATTGCCGGCTGTTCTGTAATGTTGAGCATTAAAAGGACCAGCTCACTCATCCTTGTAAACAAGACAGTTGGAGGTCAACAGCAACCTACAAAAATGTTCAGGGACACGTCTTACTCAAAGATTGCCGAAAAATAGTTGAAATATTTTTTGATGTGTAAAAGGGAGCTGAATTTTTCTTTTTCCTCGACTATAATGGCTGGTAAACACAATTGTAGTATGGTTGTGTGCATAAACTGTGCACGGAGAGCCAAGCTTCAGTTTTTGTTTTTTTAATGGATCCAGTCTTGTTCTTGGTGATGTCATTGTTAAGGGTGTACGAAGGATTTTTCAGAGGGTCAGCATGACCAAAAAGAAACACTGGGCAATCTCCAGAAGTCCCAAAGCTGGAGAGCAGAGGTCCTGGGGAAGGGGACCTTATGTATGACCAACAAGAATCCTTCACTGCATGGATGGAAGAATTACCCTCCCCATAGCAAGCTTGGCCACCACCCCCCAAAAGTCCCAATGATAGAGGGCACCAGCCTGGGGATCTGGAGTGTTGCAGGAACCTCTGCATAACCAACAAGAATCCTCCAACATACAGGCTGTTACCTCTCTCCAAAAGATGTTGGTCAACGGTGGAACTGGTAGGATATCAGTGCTGCCATTCTACTACATCAGGACAATGACTCACCCCTCTTGTGTACGCCCCGACAGAAAGAAACCATGATGAGCCCAAGGAGCATGGTAAGGCACAACTAAGTGAAAATGAATAAAACTGGCCATACACATTAGATTACGGTTGGCCAAAACCGACAATCCAATAATCCAACGGTCCCAACAATGGAAGATGTCATGGGAAAAAAATTTTCTCATTGAAATCAGTGGGCCAGTGTCACACATGGATATGTTGGGTCCTCCAAAATAAGAAGAGCTCTTGGCCTCCACTCTTGTACCAAGCCGATAGATAATGGTTCTGAACAGCAGACCCCCCTCCATTACATTGAAAAGAAAACTTTTAAAACCCAACTCATGTAAGACACTTTTATCACATTTCTATAGACACGACTCGCCATATCACGCTGGTCCTCAGGGGTGTAGATATAACAACCAGTGTCTAAGCTCTCTACCTGCCACAATCAGCCCTTCCTTGAGACATTGTATACTCAGGAGAGCGTTCAGTCTCATCTACGGTGTCCCCTCTCCCAGTAATGCGGAGAATATGTTATTAATTGTCAGCAGCTGCGTACATTTGACACACAGACACTCATTTGTTCCTCCGGGTGGAAGTCCCTTCAGGCAAGGTTGGAGGCAAGTTGGAAAGTAAATGACACTTGGCTGCTTTAGTACTGGCAATGAGTCACATTCGGGACAAGTCTCTGTTCTGTTACTGCAGAGGATCAGATACAAGTCAGTCCTATGGTGATCGCTAACAAACTGGTGTTACATTGATGAACACAGGCAGGACTGGACAGGAAGGATACAACGATACATGTTGACTAGAAGAGTCTATACTTATAGCGATTTTTATTGTCTTTCATAGTAGATTGAGGCTCAGCTCACACAATATAGAAGGATACTGGTGTGTAGGAACCAAATGTATCCTATGATGGATGAAAATGTTCCTATGGCCCAAATATAAGACAAAATATCATTGTACTTTTAACTGGTTAATACCATTTCTTGACCGTATGCAGAAGAGTATTCTAGGCAGTGCAAAAGTTATAGTATGAAATAAGGGTAGGGGCAGGCATATTGCATATGTATACATTATAAGGCATACAGTTACTTTTCTTATTTTTTTATTGCATATATTCAAAATCGTAACCAGTAATGAAGCTCATGGACTCCAATCCATATCTGGAGCCTTGTCACCAAAACCAAGCATATACTGTAGACCTGGTCCTGCATATAGGTTAGGGTCACCTGAATCAGTCGGTCTGTTTTCATTTGTGAATCAGGTTTTAGGATTAATGAGGGTGTTGAGATTGCTCCATTAAACTCAATTGAATCACAACATAAGCGATATTTCAGCAATGGAGGTGTCAAATCATAAGAGGAAACACTATGTGATTCGGGTGACCCTAACCTATCTATCTGCAGGGCTGGGGTGATATACTGGTTCTGGTGACACTAACCTATCTATCTGCAGGGCTGGGGTGATATGCTGGGATCTGGTGACCCTAACCTATCTATCTGCAGGGCTGGGGTGATACTCTGGTTCTGGTGACACTAACCTATCTATCTGCAGGGCTGGGGTGATATGCTGGTTCTGGTGACACTAACCTATCTATATGCAGGGCTGGGGTGATATGCTGGTTCTGGTGATACTAACCTATCTATCTGCAGGGCTGGGGTGATATACTGGGTTCTTGTGATGGTAACCTATCTATCTGCGGGGCTGCGGTGATATACTGGTTCTGGTGACATTAACCTATCTATCTGCAGGGCTGGGGTGATATACTGGGTTCTTGTGATGGTAGCCTATCTATCTGCGGGGCTGCGGTGATATACTGGTTCTGGTGACTCTAATAGTGTTGAGCGAATAGTATTCAAAACTATTCATTGAATACCTTGCTCCCATAGGAATTCGTGTAAGTGGCCAAACACCAAGGGGTTTATGCGCAGTGAATCTTTGCTGGCCACTAACACGCATTCCTATGGGAGTGAGGTATTCGAATCTACTATTCCCTCAACACTAGACACTAACCTATCCATCTGGCCCATGGTGGGTCACAGCCAATCAATTTCTTACAAATCTTATCAAATATTGGCAGATCTGTTAACAAATATCCCATGTTCGTGGACAGTTTTAGAACGTGGCATTGCTAGTCATTAATAATATTGAAATATTTTTGTTTTTCCTTTACAAAAAATTTCTGCTGCACTCACTGGCTCAGATTTACTATTAAGGTTACAACTAGACACTTGTGTAAAGATGACTTTCCTCTGACACAATGCAGCTCATCTTTGGTGCATCAAATTTGGGCTAAAAAATTTTGATTTCTTAGACATATGGGTGTGGATTCTCAGAAAAATGGGACTTAAATCCAATGCTTTCCTGGTGACTTCATGTGCCCAAAAATTGGGAGGTTGTCCCATCTCTACTACTTAATATAAACTAGCCAAGGAGCAGGAGAAGGGAAGTGACTAGTCTGAGCATTTGGCTTGAAAAAAGGCTGTCTGTTTTTTCGCCCTATTGATGTCCCAACAAAACACAAAGCTTGTTACAATACTGCCCCCTGTGGCAAAAACTGTGGGCAAAAGCAGTAGTAAAAATGTTCATGTTTTATGTTTTATGTTTTACTGCTATGATTTTCAGCCGACCTCCTCCATAAATTTACAACACAAGGTTCATTTTGATAAGATGGATCACATTTCAGCTGTAAATCATTCCCGTGTCGTAGAACTGCGGCATTTTTCCGTAATACATGGAAATACCTAATTGTTAGGATATTATTCTGAAGGTTCAGTCTTTGAAGATCATTCTGCTTTAAGGCTAATATAGCAGGAAGCCAATAAATAATCCCTATGTAATCTTCTATCACCGCATAATTCTTGGCTGCAATGAACAAACATATGGGGCAAGAATACTGTTTACAGCAAGTGTGGCTGAGCGCGGAGAAATGCATGAAAATACGAGGTTTATCATAAAACCTGATTCTGGTCATTGGCAGAGACAAAAAAATAATGATTCTGATGCAACTCAGCGACTTTTCAAGAGCAAATTTCACAATCCGGAGCAATACCAAATGTGACCTGCTTATAAAAAGCTGCGGCCGTCTCTGTTCTTCCCATTGTCGAGCGACAAACAACCTAAAATGGGGCTTTAATTATATCAGCCAATTACTAAGGCGACTTTTATTCTATCCGCCAAGCTTTGACATTAGGTATTCCATATAAAATATTCAGTGTGATTTCTAGCATTATGCCGAGATCAGACGCCATCATTAATACGGGAAGAGTTCGGATATTGCCATGCCTTGTAACAAGGTTTCAGGCTGAGCCCCCTCTTATTGACATCGGAGGTCGTCAGAGTCATTACCGGGGGAAAAAATGATTGTAAAAATGAATAGGTTGTGTATTGTGTATACAGAGGGTTACTGAACTGATACATTGTAGCAAAGAAGAGAGGACAGAAGAGATGGTCTGTTGTGAATGGGTGTGGGTACATATATATATGGTGTAGCTAGAGAGTAGAATGTTGACAATTTTTGCAAAATTTTGGACTATTGGGAAATCTGGGCATCAAGGACATGGTTAATGGGATAGGTAATAGCTATCCACTTGTTTACTAATTCTATTATCTATCTATCTATCTATCTATCTATCTATCTATCTATCTATCTATCTATCTATCATCTATCCATCCATCTCTCTGTCTGTCTATCTAAAGGACTTATATCTGCCATATACCAACCAGAGGCTACCCGCTGCTATATACTGTCGTAGAAAAGTGAATAAGATTTCTACAAATCTCATCCACAGGCTGCAACGTAAACCTGCAACGCAAAGAAACCTTTAACCCTGCTGTTCTGTTCGGGTCAATATGACCCAAAATGATTTTTGAGACCCTGCAGATTTTTTTTAATGAGGATTTGAAACTAGTGGTTCCTTGACTTTTCCTCATTTGTGGAGCTCTACATTTTTTTTTTGTTTTTGTTTTGTTTTTTTGTTTACTTTTTGCTACACACTGATTGTTACACTTGTACTGTTCGGGTCAATATGACCCGATAGCATTTTATACTGTTCTACAGGTCTCTGATTATTTCTGACTGCAAAAGTTATGTTTTTTTATGTGTACTTCATCTCCAAACTGGTGGCATTCCGAGGTAGGTGCCCATTCAGACAATATATACCAAGTAAGCCAGCAAAATATGGCATCAAGATCTGGACACTTTGCGACAGCAAAAGTTCATATGCTCTAAATGTTCAAGTGTATACAGGAAAAGCCCCTGATGAAAGGCCTGAAAAAAAATCAGGGTATGCGTGTTGTTCTAGATTTGACTCATGGACTAAAAGGGCAAAATGTCACATGTGACAACTTTTTTACATCCTATCAACTAGGCCAGATGTTGAAGAAAAAACAACTTACCTTGCTGGGTACTATGAGAAAAAACAAACCTGAACTACCGCAAGGTATCCTTAGCAAGAGAGAGGTGTACAGTTCAACTTTTTATTTTTCTGGAAATACAACTGTTGTTTCTTATGTTCCAAAAACAAACAAACAGGTAATTCTCAAGAGCACAATGCACCATGACAATGCCGTAAATGATAGAGAAGACAGAAAGCCTGACATTATTTTGGATTATAATGCCACAAAAGGAGCAGTTGATACTTTAGACCAGGGGTCCTCAAACTGCGGCCAGTGGGCCACATACGGAATGCCAAGCACTTCTGTCTGGCCCCGCTGATAACGCCGGCAGGCATGCATTTATAATGAAGCTCCTGGGGAGCTCGGGCCAGGCCATGGAGCGCACTTCACTTTACCTATTGGAGGGCACCGCTCCTGATGTCTGTGCGACCTGCTCTGCCTCCGGCCCACTGTTTGAAAAGTTTGAGGACCCCTGCTTTAGACCAAGTAATATCAACATATACATGCAAACGCAAAACCAATCGGTGGCCAATGATTTTATTTTATAACATGCTGGACGTTTCTGCATACAATGCATTTGTCTTATGGAGAGAAATCAACCCCGATTGGAACCGGAATAAGTTGCATAAAAGAAGATTATTTCTTGAGGAATTGGGAAAATCCCTGGTGAGGCCATATATTGAGAGCAGAAAAGTGACCCCCAGAAGTGAGGGAGCAGCAGCCATTGTAAAAAGTGTCCAGCATGCTCAAGAAAGAGACTCCACATCCACGGCCTCCACCAGCACAGCTACCAGCAAGAAAAGGAAGAGATGGAGCTTCTGTCCATCTTCCTGTGACAATAAGACTAATCTGACATGTGCTGGATGTTCAAAATATCTGTGTAAAGGACATGTCTTATCATTGTGCTCAATGTAAAAATGCATGAACATGATCAGTTTTTTCTTTTTTCTTTCTAAAATGGTTGAAGTTTTTATGATTTTTCATTTGTTGATTAATAAAATGTTTTCAAAAAGATAAATTTCATGTTTTAGTAATAGTAATGTCAAGCGTCTTTATTATTTGTGTGCAGAATGTCAACAATCGAAGATAATGGCAAAAAGCCTGTGTAACCTTTTTATGAAAAAAAATAAAAAAATAAAGTTTGAATTAAAATTTTTCTTTTGTTTATGATCAAAAATGTTCACATACAGTATTTCAATGAAAAAAGTATTCAAATAAAACAATTAGAGTAGCTAAAAATCAAGAATTAATAGGTCGGGTCATATTGACCCGGGAACAGTACAAATGTATAGCAAATACGAACAGAACAGCAGGGTTATGTCTGCATGTCACATATGCTGCAGGTTTCACCCGTGGTTCACAAATGTGCAGTGTAAAGGTTAAAAGTAGGGTTGAGCGATCGTGTTCGAAAAAGAACGGATCCCGATCGGCGATCGAGTAAATTTCACGATCGCTATCGGAATTCCCAACATAATCTTTTTAGGTGGGATCGAGATCGAGGATTATGTCCCACAAAGCATTGTGGGAAAAGCTAACAATGTTAGCTAGGTCACATAGGAATGAGTGGATGCAGCCGGCACACAGCCTTAACCCCCTGTGCGCCGGCTGCGTCCATTCATTCTAATGGGAGACTAGCTAACATCTCTAGTAGCTACTTACCTGCACAGATCGCTAGTCCGGTCTAAGTAGCCAGAGGATTAAAAAAAAATCCTCTGGCTACTTAGTGATTCACTACACAGTGTGAATTCTAACAATTAAAGCGTTCAATTGTTAGATTCCATGCTGTATAGTGAATAGGATCGTTTTTAAAATCTGATCTCCGATTAGTAAAAAAATACCATTGACTTGCATTGGGATTGGAATTGGGATCGAGATCGGGTTCAAATGAAAAATGATCGGAAATCGGATTTCAAAATCGATCCTGAAAAGTCAAGATCGGCTCAACCCTTGTTAAAAGTTGTGGAAGACCAGCTGGTGTGCTGGAGCTAAACACTGATTTATTTGTGTTTTTTGCTATAGGGTTTTTTAGGAAAACTCTCTGCTGAATTCACCTGATGGTGCTGGCTCTGCGTGTCCTCCGCCTAAATGAATAGTCTATACTAGGCTATAAAGCCACATTCCCATAGAGGAAGACACTCTTAAGGGGATCACAATGATTCTGAGGACGTATGCACATGGTAGTGTTATGGATTTGTCTTATAAGGATTTGTTGTATGTGCCAGATGGGCACACAACGGGAAATTTATCAAGACTGTTATTTCCTATGTCAGTCATATCCCTTGTGCACCAGATTGGAGATTTGCCTAGTTTATAAAAAGTCACATGCCTCTTAAAGGGGTTTTCGCAAGGAACGGTGGTTGGGCAATCTCACATTCTTCTGATCGATAGGGGTTTCAGTGGTTGGATATACACTGATCTGCTAGTGATCGCCTATCCTGGGGACCCTTTTAATAAATTAGGTGCATCTTCTGCCTTTTGTGCACCAGGTACTCAAATCTATGGCAGCCATGAGATGATGTAGAAATGAACTGGTAATAGGACCCCATGACCCTTAGCTAAGCCATTCTCCGATGTACCCACTTTTTGTTAACGTACAGTTCAGGGCACATACTTCAATTTATAGTGCAGAATATGCTATGGTGTAGATGATTTGGTACATTTTCCCCAATGTGTACCTTGTGTAGTGTCATACTTAGTTTTCTTGGGTCCACCAGATAAAATTATTGTGGGTGTTCATCCTCCAACAATGTCTTGTTAATAGACCACAGCACCCTTCAAATTGGGGTGTCTTCTGCTGGACCCTCATTGAGTTAGAGTCTGGGCCAACTGGAGGATCTTCCAATACTCCGGTTGACCATTCGATTGATAATCTTGTGTCTCCGATGTTAGATACAATACAAAGCCTCAGACAGGTGGCGCACCAGTGCCTACATCTCTGGATTATGAAACCATAAGAACATGTAGAAGTTCTCATACTTTTAGGCTGGGCTACATGTGGCATAAACATTGAGGTTTGGCCATGGTAGAAACGCTGCAAAATAAAATGTGGTGTTTTAAAGTCACTGTATAGTGGAAGGAATTCTCGCAAATCCCATCACTATAGTGAAAGAAAATACGTGCTGCGAACACGTTGCGGTTTTAGAAATCACTGGTGGTTTCCCAGTAAGTATAATGGAAGCAGAAAGGCTGCAGAGGTTGTGAAAAGCGCTGCAGGAAAAAACGCTAGGTGTTGCTGCCACGGTTTTTCCTGCACAGCTTTTTTGGGGCCATAGCCTGAGGATGGGGCCTCACGTTGTGGAAACGCAGCTTTTTTGTTGCGGTTTTTTGAACCAAAGCCAGGAGTTGATTGGGCAGAAGTTAGAAGTTTACAAGCTTTCTATAAATTATCGATTCCATTTGTAGCCACTCTTGGCTTTAGCTCAAAAAACCGCAACAAAAAAAGCTGTGTTTCCACAACGTGGGGCCTTAGCCTTAGGCCCCACATTGCGGAAACACCGTTTTTTGTTGCAGATTTTGTTGAGGTTTTTTGAGCCAAAGTCAGGAGTGGATTGAGCAGAAGGGAGAAGTATAAGAACTTTTTTATAGAGTTCCCATTTCTTTTCTAACCATTCTTGGCATTGACTCAAAAAACCGCAACAAAATCTGCGTTTCGGCAACGTGGGGCCTTATCCTCAGGCTACTACGTTGCAGAAATGCACCTTTCTTGTTGCAGATTTTGCCAAAGCCAAGACTACCTACTGGCTCCAAAAAACGCAACAAAATCTACAATTAAAATACCTACGCGGAACCTCATCCTTATGGCGCCACGTTCCATACTCACTGTGCTTTCCTGACCTGAAACTTTTTGAAATTTTTGGAACGCCCGACCCGACATCTACCTATAAAATATCATTAGTTATTGCGGTTAACACCACAAAGCTTTTTATTTCCAATATTTTGTTCCCGGGAGATATACATAGTTCCTGCTTCTTCTCCGACAGTCTATAATTAACTTAGCGTGCCAAAGGGCAGTAATAATAAGTAGAGATAAAGAACTGAGCAATAACATTTTACAGCAAACAGTAAAACAAAAAAATGTATGTAATTGAAGCCCCAAACACGGAACGTGAAATAATCAAGATGAAATAGACTATCTGGCTTAGAACAGAACGAGCGGGTAAAGGATACAGTAGCGGCAGAATATTATAGGCAGCTTTGCAGTGATTACAAACCCATGCTCCAAATTCACTATAAAATGAAAATCAATATTTCCACAAGTTCCTGCAACATAAAAGATAACCTTCATTGATTTTTCTAGACTTAGACTTCGCTGATAAAATCTAATATAAATTTTCAACCACGAGGATTTGGATCAGAGCAGGGGCGATAAGTCCTGCACATCTTTTAGGAGAGAGCGGAGTGTTTTTTTTTTTTTTTTAAAGTGCGCCTTCATACGGTTTCTAATTTGCCTTGCGTAGGTGAAAAACCCTGTCCATCGGCTGTATCAGACATCTCTTCTAATTTTTATTACTGGGAAAAGCTAAAGCCGGTTCCAGATAATTTGGGAATTTCAGTGGAATGGCGATGCGGCCTTGGATGGCTGGAGTAAAAAAAAAATAAAAAATAAAAAAATAAAAAAAATAAAAAATATATATATATAAAGTGCTGGCCGGCCGGTAATAGCCTCCATGGCTGGACTGATTAAATGCTGCTATAGATGAAAGACCTGCCATCGCTGCAATAAATTAACCAATCACACAAATCCCAAGTCAGTGCTAATCCTTTCTTGATACTCTGATCCTCTGATCAGCTCAAGGAGGTAAAGAGACTGGCTTTTGACTGCTGGTTCTCTCACCCCTGTATTTCATGTATACAACCAGCTAATGATATCTCGCTGACCAGTTCAGCTCTATGCGCTATCTGTCCCTTTATTAGCACATGCCATGGGTTTCCCTTGGGAAAAAAAATTACATAGCAAGTTTTTTAGGGATATTCGGTTTCTGCAGCAACCAGGCCATTAGGAAAGACAACGTGGGGGTCTAATATAGGTTATCGATAAAAAGTCTAGAAATTAGTATTAGGCCAGGTTCACACCTGCGTTGGGGTTTCCATTCTTTGGGGACCTGAAAAATGGAAAACCAACCCAAAGTACCCACAGTAAAGGGAAAATGGATATGGGATTCTAAGCAAACCCCATGCCCACTTTGCGGTAAAAACTAGTGCAGTTTTGGAAATCTCAGCATGTCAATTATACATACGGAAATGCTTCAATGCGTTTTTACTGCGGGACGTCCAATGGGGCCTTAGTAGGGCATAACTACCGGGGTAGCAGCGGTAACAGCTGCCATAGGGCCCGGGACATTAGGGGCTTGGCGACAGCCACTACCACTGTGTTTTTTGGGGAGGGGTTTAATAGGCCAGTGCTGGCTGGGCCCTGTTTACTTACCGATCCTGGCAGGGGCTGGGATCGGTAAGTGATGCCGCGGGCCCCATAAACATCATTATTATACGCGGGGGTCTTTTCAGACCCCCAAGTATAATGATTGGAGGCCCGGGAGAGGTAAGGGAACATAACAAAAACAGTGTTACTTACCTCTCCAGGCAGGCTTCAGGCCTACTTGTGTGACCAGGGCTGGCATCCTGTACAGGCCCCCGGGTCATGTGACATCCCGAACATCATTGAAGAAGGCCGCCATCAGCGGGGAGTGCAGTGGAGACAGGGATAGGTAACAGTGTTTTTTTATGTTTGTATCCCTCCTGGGTCTACAATGGGGTATAATACTGGGTGAAGGGGCCACTATGGGGTATAATGCTGTGTGTAAAGACCACTATGGTGCATCATAGTGCACGCAGGAATATGTGTGTGTGTGTGTGTGTGGGAGAGGGGGGGGGGGGTCAGTCAGTCGGGATCTTCAGCATCTGTGGGGGGGGGGGCATGTTAAAAGTTCGCCACGGGGCCCTGCCTTTCCTAGTTACGCCATTGGGCCTTAGTCTCACAGTTGATTCTTGCTGGATGTCCAGCACAGAAGTACCACAATGGACGCGCACTCTGCGTACTTTACCAAAGGGCATGTTTGCATTATATAACTACATGTTGTACAGCGCTGCGGAATATGTTGGTTCCATATAAATAAAAAATGTTATTATTATTATTATTACATGTTGAAAAAATCGGACTACTATTTGCAATGGAATCTTTGGAAGAAATATAAGGCTGAACCTTGGATATCTGCTGCGAATTGTCAGTCTGAATTGCTGCAGGTCTGCATGAAGTGAACAGACCCGACACTTGTTTTTTCCCATAATGTAGAATTCATTTGCAAAAACTGAAGGGCTCAGAGCGACAATTTTTGTCCCATTGATGGTAATATGGAAAATTTGCCAGAATCTGCCGGAGAAAAAACACCCTAAGGCCACACACTCACATGGCACAAACGCTGTGCCGCAACATTTTACAATGCCTAGTGAATCCCCCCATCCCTACAGTGTGAGAGGGAAAAACCGTAATGTGTTGCCATCACTTTTTTTCCCCGCATTGCTTTTTTTGCTGTGGTCCACTATATGGGGTCTTAGCCTAAGGCCTCACCAGGTCAAGGCTCTTCTGAGATGGAGAACAAAGGACAACAGAAACACAAGGAAACACGCAAGGGGGAACACACACGGATAATGGACAAGGCCCAGCACCACCCTCTAGTTTTAAGGTGGTCCGCAAGATTCTATTGAACAAGGGCCCACATAGACTTAGCGCCAGTCATGTCCATGAGCTTGTATAACTGGAATATAATACATAACACCACCATAGGACTTATATTTTGCATGGCTGGACCTGAATCCCAGTAGAAGACCATTATTTCCAGTAGACGCTCACATCATATGGGGATGACTAAGAAGGGACTGTCTGGATGTAATTGTCATACCCATAAGATCTTCCCCAGGCTGTTCTATTAATACAAAAATTGACAAAACTTTTTGACAGCCAAACTTTCAAGCTCATTCAAAGCGACACATTTGCTAGATCTTCCAGTTGGCTCTATGAGTGGCATTACTTAACCTGGCCAAAGACAGCCAGCGTCTGGATCCTATGGGACGTAATTAGTTTGGTCAGACAAGGTACCGGGCCAACAAAGTCCCAATGTGTATTTGGCCTTACGAAGTTTATTCTTGCTTGCTATGGGCTCCTTAACATGTACTTGGCTGCGCCCTATAAACATGATTTACACTGCAGCACTGCTTAATATTACCCAGATGTTAATAGGTTAATAGGAAGCATATAGAATAATGACAGGACGCAGCGACTTCCGATCACAGATTACAAACACTTGTGCACTTGGCCCTTGCTGGTTTTTAATCATGTAAAGTATCTGAAATATTTAGTCCAAAGTAAGTTTTTTTTTAGGTGTATCTCCTAATATGACCTCCCCTCAGGCGGATCAGCTCACGGATGGGTCTGCAAAGAATGAGCAACATAGCGAAGACGAAGAAGACGCGGGGGGATTAATTAGGAAGGAGATTGGAAGAACACAATTCATTGCCTGCAAAACCTCCTAAGCCAAGACACCGAGCAGCGCAACTCTCTCCTGGTAACATGGCTGTCCAACAACAACAGATGTTAAAATAGTCAAGAGATGTGGTCGGAGAAAGTGTATTCAGCAGAATCGCGGGCTGGAAAATGTAAAACAATTTACTTGTCAGGTTTAAATGGCTGCTCTTCCCACTCTTCTACTTTTCTTCTTGACATTCCTTGTGGCGCGTCTGTTCGCTGTCACCTCAAAGTTTTACTTCTCAATGGAAATGTAATTTAATTGAAAGAAATACAAAAGCTGAAAAATTTAGAAAACTTGTGTGGGCTGGATAGTGAGGAGCGGGCGTCATAACAGCGAGAGCGTGACAATCAGGGTTTTATCCCAAGTATCTATCTATCTTCTATCTATCTATCTATCTATCTATCTATCTATCTATCTATCTATCTATCTTCTATCTATCTATCTATCTATCTATCTCCTATCTATCTCTTCTATCTATCTATCTATCTATCTATCTATCTATCTATCTATCTATCTCCTATCTATCTCTTCTATCTATCTATCTATCTATCTATCTATCTATCTATCTATCTATCTATCTATCTATCTATATCCTATCTATCTATGAAATGGAAATCTATCTATCTATCTATCTATCTATATCCTATCTATCTATCTATCTATCTATCTATCTATCTATCTATCTATAAATCTATCTATCTATCTATATCCTATCTATCTATGAAATGGAAATCTATCTATCTATCTATCTATCTATCTATCTATCTATAAATCTATCTATCTCCTATTTATCTGTCTATCTCCTATCTATCTATCTATCTATCTATCTATCTATCTATCTATCTATCTATCTATCTATCTATAAATCTATCTATCTATCTATGAAATGGAAATCAATCTATCTATCTATCTATCTATCTATCTATATCCTATCTATCTATCTATCTATCTATCTATCTATCTCCTATCTATCTATCTATCTATCTATCTATCTATCTATCTATCTATCTATAAATCTATCTATCTATCTATGAAATGGAAATCTATCTATCTATCTATCTATCTATCTATCTATAAATCTATATATCTATCTTTGTATCTATCTATAGTAATAAACAACAGCTGAGGCATATATAGAAACTAGAGATGAGCGAACACTAAAATGTTCGAGGTTCGAAATTCGATTCGAACAGCCGCTCACTGTTCGAGTGTTCGAATGGGTTTCGAACCCCATTATAGTCTATGGGGAACATACACTCGTTAAGGGGGAAACCCAAATTCGTGTCTGGAGGGTCACCAAGTCCACTATGACACCCCAGGAAATGATACCAACACCCTGGAATGACACTGGGACAGCAGGGGAAGCATGTCTGGGGGCATAAAAGTCACTTTATTTCATGGAAATCCCTGTCAGTTTGCGATTTTCGCAAGCTAACTTTTCCCCATAGAAATGCATTGGCCAGTGCTGATTGGCCAGAGTACGGAACTCGACCAATCAGCGCTGGCTCTGCTGGAGGAGGCGGAGTCTAAGATAGCTCCACACCAGTCTCCATTCAGGTCCGACCTTAGACTCCGCCTCCTCCGGCAGAGCCAGCGCTGATTGGCCGAAGGCTGGCCAATGCATTCCTATGCGAATGCAGACTTAGCAGTGCTGAGTCAGTTTTGCTCAACTACACATCTGATGCACACTCGGCACTGCTACATCAGATGTAGCAATCTGATGTAGCAGAGCCGAGGGTGCACTAGAACCCCTGTGCAAACTCAGTTCACGCTAATAGAATGCATTGGCCAGCGCTGATTGGCCAATGCATTCTATTAGCCCGATGAAGTAGAGCTGAATGTGTGTGCTAAGCACACACATTCAGCACTGCTTCATCAAGCCAATACAATGCATTAGCCAGTGCTGATTGGCCAGAGTACGGAATTCGGCCAATCAGCGCTGGCTCTGCTGGAGGAGGCGGAGTCTAAGATCGCTCCACACCAGTCTCCATTCAGGTCCGACCTTAGACTCCGCCTCCTCCGGCAGAGCCAGCGCTGATTGGCCGAAGGCTGGCCAATGCATTCCTATGCAAATGCAGACTTAGCAGTGCTGAGTCAGTTTTGCTCAACTACACATCTGATGCACACTCGGCACTGCTACATCAGATGTAGCAATCTGATGTAGCAGAGCCGAGGGTGCACTAGAACCCCTGTGCAAACTCAGTTCACGCTAATAGAATACATTGGCCAGCGCTGATTGGCCAATGCATTCTATTAGCCCGATGAAGTAGAGCTGAATGTGTGTGCTAAGCACACACATTCAGCACTGCTTCATCAAGCCAATACAATGCATTAGCCAGTGCTGATTGGCCAGAGTACGGAATTCGGCCAATCAGCGCTGGCCAATGCATTCTATTAGCCCGATGAAGTAGAGCTGAATGTGTGTGCTAAGCACACACATTCAGCACTGCTTCATCAAGCCAATACAATGCATTAGCCAGTGCTGATTGGCCAGAGTACGGAATTCGGCCAATCAGCGCTGGCCAATGCATTCTATTAGCCCGATGAAGTAGAGCTGAATGTGTGTGCTAAGCACACACATTCAGCACTGCTTCATCAAGCCAATACAATGCATTAGCCAGTGCTGATTGGCCAGAGTACGGAATTCGGCCAATCAGCGCTGGCCAATGCATTCTATTAGCCCGATGAAGTAGAGCTGAATGTGTGTGCTAAGCACACACATTCAGCACTGCTTCATCAAGCCAATACAATGCATTAGCCAGTGCTGATTGGCCAGAGTACGGAATTCGGCCAATCAGCGCTGGCTCTGCTGGAGGAGGCGGAGTCTAAGGTCGGACCTGAATGGAGACTGGTGTGGAGCGATCTTAGACTCCGCCTCCTCCAGCAGAGCCAGCGCTGATTGGCCGAATTCCGTACTCTGGCCAATCAGCACTGGCTAATGCATTGTATTGGCGTGATGAAGCAGTGCTGAATGTGTGTGCTTAGCACACACATTCAGCTCTACTTCATCGGGCTAATAGAATGCATTGGCCAGCGCTGATTGGCCGAATTCCGTACTCTGGCCAATCAGTGCTGGCCAATGCATTCTATTAGCTTGATGAAGCAGAGTGTGCACAAGGGTTCAAGCGCACCCTCGGCTCTGATGTAGCAGAGCCGAGGCTGCACAAGGGTTCAAGCGCACCCTCGGCTCTGATGTAGGAGAGCCGAGGGTGCACTTGAACCCTTGTGCAGCCTCGGCTCTGCTACATCAGAGCCGAGGGTGCGCTTGAACCCTTGTGCACACTCTGCTTCATCAAGCTAATAGAATGCATTGGCCAGCGCTGATTGGCCAATGTATTCTATTAGCCTGATGAAGTAGAGCTGAATGTGTGTGCTAAGCACACACATTCAGCTCTACTTCATCGGGCTAATAGAATGCATTGGCCAGCGCTGATTGGCCAGAGTACGGAACTCGACCAATCAGCGCTGGCTCTGCTGGAGGAGGCGGAGTCTAAGATCGCTCCACACCAGTCTCCATTCAGGTCCGACCTTAGACTCCGCCTCCTCCAGCAGAGCCAGCGCTGATTGGCCGAATTCCGTACTCTGGCCAATCAGCACTGGCTAATGCATTGTATTGGCGTGATGAAGCAGTGCTGAATGTGTGTGCTTAGCACACACATTCAGCTCTACTTCATCGGGCTAATAGAATGCATTGGCCAATCAGCGCTGGCCAATGCATTCTATTAGCGTGAACTGAGTTTGCACAGGGGTTCTAGTGCACCCTCGGCTCTGCTACATCAGATTGCTACATCTGATGTAGCAGTGCCGAGTGTGCATCAGATGTGTAGTTGAGCAAAACTGACTCAGCACTGCTAAGTCTCTGCATTCGCATAGGAATGCATTGGCCAGCCTTCGGCCAATCAGCGCTGGCTCTGCCGGAGGAGGCGGAGTCTAAGGTCGGACCTGAATGGAGACTGGTGTGGAGCGATCTTAGACTCCGCCTCCTCCAGCAGAGCCAGCGCTGATTGGTCGAGTTCCGTACTCTGGCCAATCAGCGCTGGCCAATGCATTCTATTAGCCCGATGAAGTAGAGCTGAATGTGTGTGCTTAGCACACACATTCAGCTCTACTTCATCAGGCTAATAGAATACATTGGCCAATCAGCGCTGGCCAATGCATTCTATTAGCTTGATGAAGCAGAGTGTGCACAAGGGTTCAAGCGCACCCTCGGCTCTGATGTAGCAGAGCTGAGGGTGCACAAGGGTTCAAGTGCACCCTCGGCTCTCCTACATCAGAGCCGAGGGTGCGCTTGAACCCTTGTGCAGCCTCGGCTCTGCTACATCAGAGCCGAGGGTGCGCTTGAACCCTTGTGCACACTCTGCTTCATCAAGCTAATAGAATGCATTGGCCAGCACTGATTGGCCAGAGTACGGAATTCGGCCAATCAGCGCTGGCCAATGCATCCCTATGGGAAAAAGTTTATCTCACAAAAATCACAATTACACACCCGATAGAGCCCCAAAAAGTTATTTTTAATAACATTCCCCCCTAAATAAAGGTTATCCCTAGCTATCCCTGCCTGTACAGCTATCCCTGTCTCATAGTCACAAAGTTCACATTCTCATATGACCCGGATTTGAAATCCACTATTCGTCTAAAATGGAGGTCACCTGATTTCGGCAGCCAATGACTTTTTCCAATTTTTTTCAATGCCCCCAGTGTCGTAGTTCCTGTCCCACCTCCCCTGCGCTGTTATTGGTGCAAAAAAGGCGCCAGGGAAGGTGGGAGGGGAATCGAATTTTGGCGCACTTTACCACGTGGTGTTCGATTCGATTCGAACATGGCGAACACCCTGATATCCGATCGAACATGTGTTCGATAGAACACTGTTCGCTCATCTCTAATAGAAACCAATGTGTGGGTATATAACCATAGCAACAAAACAAGTCAGCCACACAATTGTACAAAAATATAAAAGATAACTTTTATTAAATACTACTAAAATAGTATAACAACATGACACATGTAAATAATGCAGGGATTACATTGGGGTAGACAAGACTACATGTACTAATATGCTAACATAAGGATATGAAATGGATGGCTCCATGAACATGATTATATAAAAGGCAAACAAACCATGAGGTTTAAACAGCTTAATAATAAGGCAAAAGTGTAAAGACACCTCCATTATCATGTATGTGCTGACCCCAGGTAAGTAACATGCCCACAAAGAATAAACAAAGTATTGCCACCATACATACCCCAAAAAATACAGGGACCTGACGCGCGTTTCACCTGTATACAACAGGCTATCTATAGTATCTATCTATCTATCTCCTATCTATCTATCTATCTATCTATCTATCTATCTATCTATCTATCTATCTATCTAATATCTATCTATCTAATATCTATCTATCTATCTATCTATCTATCTATCTATCTATCTATCTATCTATCATCTATCTCTTTATCTATTTATTTATCAACTAAACATATATACAGTAATTCTATTTAATATGTCTCTCATACTATATAGCTATATATAATCTATATACCTATCTACTTCTGTATATTCTATCTATATGTATCTCCCATGTATATCTCTAGATGTCTATCAGATAGTTAGTTACCTATTTTATATATGTTTAACTTTCTATAATATCTTTCTTATTATTTCTCTTTAAATATTTCTCTCTAATCTCAATTGATCATCTATTCTATTTTATATTTCTCAGTCTATTTTTCTAAACTCTTTTTTCCCTCTAATATTTCACATTTCCCTCTCTAATCTCTCTCTTTTCAGTATTTATCTAACAATTTTTTCCCTTCCTTTAATATTTCTATTTTTTTTTTCTCTCGAACCTCATTACTATTTCTCCATACTATATGTTGCTCTCTAATATCTAATATTTATCTCTCTAAGGGTGAATTCACACTGAGTAAACGCTAGCTTATTCTGAACGTAAAACACGTTCAGAATAAGCGGCGTCTAAAGCAGCTCCATTCATTTCTATGGGAGCGGGGATACGAGCGCTCCCCATAGAAATGAATGGGCTGCTTCTTTCACTCCGTGCAGTCCCATTGAAGTGAATGGGGAGTGCCGGCGTGTACGGCAAGCTCTGTTCATGCCGGAGCGTACACGCCGGCACTCCCCATTCACTTCAATGGGACTGCACGGAGTGAAAGAAGCAGCCCATTCATTTCTATGGGGAGCGCTCGTATCCCCGCTCCCATAGAAATGAATGGAGCTGCTTTAGACGCCGCTTATTCTGAACGTGTTTTACGTTCAGAATAAGCTAGCGTTTACTCAGTGTGAATTCACCCTAATATCGTAAATATTTCTAATTCTTGCTTTTTCTAAAACTCTCTAACGGCTTGTTCACACGGGGGCGGTGGGGCGGATTTTGACCATATTTTGACTCGGGGAGCCAAGTCAAAATATGGTCAAAATCCGCCTGCCACAATGTCGCGGTCGCGGCATCCCCCACCCTGGAGTCGACGCAAATGAATGGGCCGACGCCGGAGATTGCGGCTACCAGGCGGAAGCCACTGATCAGCGAGACGCGGAATCCACCTGAAGAAAGGGCAGCTCGCTTCTTTTTTTCCACTATCGGCAAGAACACTAGTGGTCTCCATAAACCCCCATTGTAAGGGGACGGATTATGACGTGGATTCCGCTGTCAAAATCCACCCCTTTGGCCCTGTGTGAACTAGCCCTTATTCATTCCTTCCTTACTCCTTTCCTTTCTCCCTTCCTTCCGTCCCTATTCCCTTCCTTCCTTCCTTCTTTCCTGTCTTCCCTTATGTGAAGAGTTTACTTTTGACAATTTATTTGCCATTCAGTTCCATTATATTCATAGAATTCACAATTCTCCATTCTTATGTAAAACTACAGGTGTGCAGGTAGAAATCCAAGGCTCCACAGAAATGACGGGAAGGAGGAATTCATAGATGGATGGACATTGAAAAAAGGCCCAACTTATCTGATACCAGATGAAACATGGCTCTGTGCAGGATATAGGCAAGCCCATATAGGTGCAAAATGCTAATAGAGCACCCACTGCAATCCATGAGCGGGGTGGGTGCTAATACTTCACGTGCTCACAGATATAGGGTCATCCAGCACCTCCATACATGCACCCCACTAATATCTGCACCCTGCAAACATAACAGCCTGTCCATATCCTACAAAAAAGGTCTAATATAAGGTCTGACGTACGGTACAATACTGACCAGCCAACTAACATAGAAGCCTTTAGGGTAAGAACTGTAATAAGAATTTTCCTTACCCACCCAACCCGGACCACAACATACTTCCTACATGACAGCATAGAAATGATGGCTGCCGTGCGGGAAGAGCATGCCAACTTACAAAGACAAAGTGTGAATTCCAATAAGGACTCCCTGCCAAGCCCGCCACAAAACATATGATGTCAGCCATGCAGGTGGAGACCCGGCAATGTTATACAGGTGTTACATGGCTGACTGTTAATTAGCACTAATGACCCTCATCTGATAATTATTTATTCTCTGTCTACCACATATGTAAATGGAAACACAATTAAACTCGTGCGAGACGGATAGAACTGGAGGTCATAAAGAGAGGTCACAATTTATTACAATACATTCATTTACTGTTATTTCTGATTAATTACAATGGGAATATTTCTAATTTCTTTCAGAGTTATCAAAGAGGTGAAATTACTGAGAATTTCCTATCTTGGCATCTGATAGGAGGGAGTCTGAGCACTAGGATCCTACAACGATTGGGATCCATTCACCTGCACCCTGAATAAATGGAGATGGACATGGACTGAGGAGTTGGCAATGCCACTGTGAGGATTCCTCCACTGACGTCTAGTGGAGTTATAAAGCTAGCAAGCCTGCGAGGAAGTCTAAGGGCGTAGTCACATGTTACCGTCATATTATATTTGTTTGGTATTATTTTTACAGTATCCTAGAAAGAACCTCGATCCACTATGTGCAAAGATGAAAAATTACGAATATTCTACTGCAATTGAACAAAGCACAAAATAATGTCACAATAGAGGGATAATGAGCACAGTGATGTCACAGTACAGGAATAATACACACAGTGATGTCACAGTACAGAGATAATACACACAGTGATGTCACAGTACAGGGATAATACACACAGTGATGTCACAGTACAGAGATAATACACACAGTGATGTCACAGTACAGAGATAATACACACAGTGATGTCACAGTACAGGGATAATACACACAGCGATGTCACAGTACAGAGATAATACACACAGTGATGTCACAGTACAGGGATAATACACACAGTGATGTCACAGTACAGGAATAATACACACAGTGATGTCACAGTACAGAGATAATACACACAGTGATGTCACAGTACAGAGATAATACACACAGTGATGTCACAGTACAGAGATAATACACACAGTGATGTCACAGTACAGAGATAATACACACAGTGATGTCACAGTACAGAGATAATACACACAGTGATGTCACAGTACAGAGATAATACACACAGTGATGTCACAGTACAGGGATAATACACACAGTGATGTCACAGTACAGGGATAATACACACAGTGATGTCACAGTACAGAGATAATACACACAGTGATGTCACAGTACAGAGATAATACACACAGTGATGTCACAGTACAGAGATAATACACACAGTGATGTCACAGTACAGGGATAATACACACAGTGATGTCACAGTACAGGATAATACACACAGTGATGTCACAGTACAGGGATAATACACACAGTGATGTCACAGTACAGGGATAATACACACAGTGATGTCACAGTACAGAGATAATACACACAGTGATGTCACAGTACAGGGATAATACACACAGTGATGTCACAGTACAGGGATAATACACACAGTGATGTCACAGTACAGAGATAATACACACAGTGATGTCACAGTACAGGGATAATACACAGTGATGTCACAGTACAGGGATAATACACACAGTGATGTCACAGTACAGGATAATACACACAGTGATGTCACAGTACAGGATAATACACACAGTGATGTCACAGTACAGATATAATACACACAGTGATGTCACAGTACAAAGATAATACACACAGTGATGTTACAGTACAGGGATAATACACACAGTGGTGTCACAGTACAGGGATAATACACACAGTGATGTCACAGTACAGGGATAATACACACAGTGATGTCACAGTACAGAGATAATACACACAGTGATGTCACAGTACAGGGATAATACACACAGTGATGTCACAGTACAGGGATAATACACACAGTGATGTCACAGTACAGGATAATACACACAGTGATGTCACAGTACAGAGATAATACACACAGTGATGTCACAGTACAGGGATAATACACACAGTGATGTCACAGTACAGGGATAATACACACAGTGATGTCACAGTACAGAGATAATACACACAGTGATGTCACAGTACAGGGATAATACACACAGTGATGTCACAGTACAGAGATAATACACACAGTGATGTCACAGTACAGAGATAATACACACAGTGATGTCACAGTACAGAGATAATACACACAGTGATGTCACAGTACAGGATAATACACACAGTGATGTCACAGTACAGGGATAATACACACAGTGATGTCACACTACAGAGATAATACACACAGTGATGTCACACTACAGAGATAATACACACAGTGATGTCACAGTACAGAGATAATACACACAGTGATGTCACAGTACAGAGATAATACACACAGTGATGTCACAGTACAGGGATAATACACACAGTGATGTCACACTACAGAGATAATACACACAGTGATGTCACACTACAGAGATAATACACACAGTGATGTCACACTACAGAGATAATACACACAGTGATGTCACAGTACAGGGATAATACACACAGTGATGTCACAGTACAGGGATAATACACACAGTGATGTCACAGTACAGAGATAATACACACAGTGATGTCACAGTACAGGGATAATACACAGTGATGTCACAGTACAGGGATAATACACACAGTGATGTCACAGTACAGGATAATACACATAGTGATGTCACAGTACAGGATAATACACACAGTGATGTCACAGTACAGAGATAATACACACAGTGATGTCACAGTACAGAGATAATACACACAGTGATGTTACAGTACAGGGATAATACACACAGTGGTGTCACAGTACAGGGATAATACACACAGTGATGTCACAGTACAGGGATAATACACACAGTGATGTCACAGTACAGGGATAATACACACAGTGATGTCACAGTACAGAGATAATACACACAGTGATGTCACAGTACAGAGATAATACACACAGTGATGTCACAGTACAGGGATAATACACACAGTGATGTCACAGTACAGAGATAATACACACAGTGATGTCACAGTACAGAGATAATACACACAGTGATGTCACAGTACAGAGATAATACACACAGTGATGTCACAGTACATTAATAATGCATACAGTGATTAGATCTGTGTTGGCCGAAACTAACAGGGGCTCAGTCAATCATCTAATCTAAGGAGGCCTCCTGACTGCACAATGACAGGTGTCAGGGGAAAGAAGCGTCAAGCTGTTGGACCTTTCAAATATTGGACAGAAACTTCACATGTAGCTGACTTATTTCCAAATGACGACAGGCTTTCATTGCTTGGCTAAAAGGATCATTGGTTACATTTTGCCCAATGAATATTTGTTGTGGGTGATAGAATCCATTTTCAAGATCAAAAGGATCAGACATTATAATCCAACGTGCCTATTCCTTCTTTCCCTCTTCATCACGTCGGGGCACAATATGGAGCCCATAGAGTTTACTGGACCCTCAAAATCAATGGGTTTGGTCACATTTTCTCTTATTTGTATGGTGGTTTTGACCCTATACTCATCTACTAGCTACAGTACAGTGGACATATCCACCATGGCCACCTTCACACTCCACCACTACCTTCTCTGAAACACCAGTGATACAAGGTATGATAAAACTGAAGTGTATATATATATATATATATATATATATATATATATATATTGCATGTAATCTATATAGAGCACTAATGAATACATTTGTATTACTAGAGTCTAATATGAGGGATATACATGTGCAATACTGAGGTCCTTCTATATATATATATATATATATATATATATATATATATATATGACATAGAAGGATTAGACAAAAATATACATGTCTTGTACCCTAGCGAGGGCTTACACAATTATCCATATACTTGTATAGCACAATGTACAATAATCCAGTGACTGCTATCACTATGAGATATTCCATTGGGACACATTAAGCGAGAAATAATTGAGCTGTGCAGTTATTCTACGTTAGTCCTTGTTATAAATCCTGAATTTTCCCAAGATTGTTCAATAAGGCTTAGGAAGATGAAAGGTTTTCTTAGGATTAAAATAACATGTAGCGCAACGTCCCATAAAGGAAAATGATATCGGCCTTTTTTATGTGCGATATTTTATATTAAACCATAGTTGGTGTATAAGAGGAATGCCTTGTTCTGCGGGATGTACATTAGTATGTCTTGTAAACTTTACGCAATGTCCTATTAGATCCTGCAATATTTCTGACCGAGTAATGATCGGCTACAAAACATGGTGATCGGCCCTTGGTCTTGACCAGCCCCATTACACAGGCCGATGCAGACGACACGTCGGGGGGACAATCCAGCATATACTTCATCGTCTTTAGTAGACGGGACAATGTGCTGACGTCAGACGATGACTTCCCGACATGCTTAAATCAACCGATCACTCGATCAACCAGCAAATCGTTCATTGGGTGAATATCAATATTTTTGGAGAGGCCTCTTGTGGGTTAATGGGCATTTGCTGTTACATTGTCCAGTCTAATAGGGGCTTAATGCTGGTCGTAAAGATATGATTAATGTTACCCCCACCACCAATTTCAGCAAGACCAACTGACCATCTAATGTGTATGCGGTGCCCCAACTTTCATCTGTCTCAGGGGTAAGAAGGAATGTGACTAGGATCCTTTTATTCTCAGCTGCAGTTGGTTAAGACTTAGGCTAAGGGATCACGGCACGTCCCACTGTGGGAAAAAAAACGGCGGCAATGCAAGTGGTTCTTCCTGCAGCGCTTTAAACAGAAAGTTTGCAGAGTTTTCCTCCGTGGAGTTTCTGTTACAATTATATCTATGTGGAAACCGCCGGCATTTCCATAGATATAATTGACATGCTGCAATTTCCAAATCTGCAGCAGTTTTGGAAATCGCGGCGTCTCCGCTTGGCATTTTTTACCATATAAAGTGGGCATGGGATTCTCTTGAATCCCATATACTTTGCCTGTACTGTAAAATGCTGCAATTTTTCCCAAATTGCGGCGTTTCCGGCCTTACATAAATTTTTATTTATAGCCTATTCTTAGGATCCATCGTAAATACCTGATAGGTGGTCAAAGATCCGTCCCCTGACAATAGTCCTGACAACCATATACCCGAATGCTAGTTACAGCCAGTATACAGGACACAAGCCCATGAAGTATATAAAACATGCGTCCAAAGGATAGGCCATAAACAAAGAAACTTGGCCAACCCCTTTAATGCTTCCCATGCAGAACACATATGTAGACCCAGATCAGGAGGAACCGCTCAATCCAGTCTAGTGTTTATGTTAAGCTTAAGCCCAATGATAAAAAAAAAAAATCAACAATTTTAGTAAACTACCAAATTCCGTTAATTTTGTAATGTAGAGAAGAAAAAAAGATCGGCTTATCCTTACATATTATCTATCTATCTATCTATCTATCTATCTATCTATCTATCTATCTATCTATCTCCTATCTATCTATCTATCTATCTATCTCCTATCTATCTATCTATCTATCTATCTATCTATCTATCTATCTCCTATCTATCTATCTATCTATCTATCTATCTATCTATTTATCTCCTATCTATCTATCTATCTATCTATCTATCTATCTATCTCCTATCTATCTATCTATCTATCTATCTATCTATCTATCTATCTATCTATTTATCTCCTATCTATCTGTCTTTCTATATCTATCTATCTATCTATCTATCTATCTATCTATCTATCTATCTATCTATCTTTCTATTTACCTATCTCATATCTTTCTATTTGTTTGTCTATCTATCTCTCTATCTGTCTATCTACAGTATCCATCTATAGTATTGTCTAATATACGGTCTCTCTATATACCTATCTAAACCATCCATTTCTTACCCAGATATCACAGCTCGGCTTCCCTTCACCTGGGCCAATGCTTTAATCCACCGCTTTAGCTTCATATCCAAACACCTTGGCCAAGGCCAAGGCAGAGTGGCTTTGTTTGGCACCCTCAGTACCCAGCACCTGGGTCACAATCCAGGCCAGCTCCCTCCTCCCTACCCCAGCACTGAAAGTCAATTTTTATTACTCTTCTTGTACGATGACCTTGCCAAAGCTAAATTGTGACCTTGACCCTCGCCAATGTCAAACTGTGTCCCTTGCCCCCTCGAACAACACCTCCTTGATCCTCCCCTCCCCAAAAACCCCACCTCTAAAATAAACCAGATAAAAACCTTAAACCCATTTGTGTAACACGAGCACGAAATCCCATCTTTCTCATTTTTAATTTCCTGTTAACACTTCATGTAAATTCCAGATAAGGTAGTCATTTTTTTTTTTATTTTAATTTTTTTTTTTTTTTTTGCTGAAATTCTATTTCGGCTTCATTATATGTTCTATAGGGTGCCCGTCAGGTCAGGAGCATGATTGAAGTTGTACGGCTCATTAGTATTCGGATTATTTTTGCGCTCGGTAATTCCTCTATCGTTGGCTACAATTAGTCTTTATTTCCTACCACTATTTTTTATGCAGGGTCTATAGCGCGTTTGGTCAAGGGGGTGTCGGTGTCCTACACGGAAGGTTCTTATCTAACGGGGGAGGGGAATAAAATAAAAAAAATATGTAAAAAAAATTAAAAAAATATTCCACTGCCACCTCCCAGTTCTGCATTTCTAGCTAGCAGCTGCTATCAGAAACCTCAATAGCAAAAATATGCAAACTTGCACACTAATTCCCTTTGGAGATAGATCTTGGCTGCAGCCCTGTCATAAATCAGAGAATTTCGATATGAAATGAGGCAAGCAGCTCTAATCATTTCTGCATTTCAAATTGGATCACTGGCTCAATCACTGGGCTTTTTTAAACTGCTTGCCTAAGAGCAAATGTGAGGCAGGAGATAATTCTGAAGAAATCTCTTTTGTGGCCGTCGAACTCTTTTAACTGTTTCAAGACTGAAAGGCAGTCATTTTCCTGATAATGGCGCCTATCTGCAACCAGAGATATGGATCCTAAAAGGCATTTCTCTTCCCTTTAAACTTATATAATCCCACCACTATTACTTTATGTCTATGCCTCCGTGCGCCGCCCGAGCCGACCGAGCCCGGCGCACGGGGCGTTTGCCCGGGAATTGGTGTAGTTAAATGGAAAGATGCAAAGCAGCCCGGGCTTATTACCATATCTCTGCAATTCAAAAATGATACCTACACATCGACGCCGAACGTCTCGCATGTGACATGAAACAAAGTGATAATAGCCGGTCGCTGGAGAATTTAGGCCAGTGGTTAATATTTAAATTTACTTATTTCCCCCAAGAGACAATTTTCAGATAATACCTTGGGAATAATTATAGGAGAGGATAAATAATAAGAATGAAAAATTTCCAAAATGTTGTTTATTAAATAGGCAAAAGCGCTTATCCGAAGGTAGAATGGTAATCTGGGCGTTCAGAGGGAGAGCGGGCATCGCAGTTATTAACATGGCGTTCTTGTATTAATATCATCATGCAAATTATTAATAGAATCCTCATAGTTTGATAGTAATAGAGTTCTAGGTGGTTGGGGTGATTATTAATGTTATTAGACGGATTAACCTATTTTTTTTCTGGATTGTAGCAATTAACTATTATTAACTAGTAATTAATTATTGTATTCAAAAGGTTTTAGTAAATATTTATAGTGTAAAAAATTGGATGATTTTTAATAATAATAATAATAATAATAATATTAATAATAATAATAATATCATTATTATTAGAGATGAGCGAGTAGTGTTCGATCGAGTAGATGTTCGATCGAATACTACGGTATTCGAAATACTCGTACTTGATCCAACACTACTAGCTGTTCGAAGTTTAAGGTTCGATGCAGAACCAGCTTTGATTGGCAGAATGCTATACATTCTGCCAATCAACGCTGGTTCTTCTCTTACCTTTCCGAAGTCTTCTCCGCGCTGCGTTCCCCACGTCTTCTTCCGGGTGAAATTCACTTTGCCTAGGCATCCAGCCTAGGCAGAGCCGAGTGCGCATGCGCGGGCATCCACGCGCATCCACGCGCATGAGCAGTCAGCTCTGCTCAGGCGTCGGGCCTGGACAGAGCCAACTGCGCATGTGCATGCATGAGCGTGCATGCACGCGCATGCGCAGTCGGCTCTGCCTAGGCCGGATGCCTAGGCAGAGTGAATTCCACCCGGAAGAGGACGAGGGGACCCTGCGCCGGGAGAAGACTTCAAGCAGACTTGGTAAGTATGATTTTATCGAATGTTGCCTTCCCCTAAAACAAGCATTTCCCTCATAGACTATAATGGGGTTCGAAATCCGTTCGAACAGTCGAACAGTGTGCAGCTGTTCGAATCGGATTTCGAACCTTGGACATTTTAGTGTTCACTCATCTCTAATTATTATTTCAATTATTATCATTATTATTATTATTATTATTCAACTCTGAAAACTTCTATTATGTTTGGTTCAACATTTCCCAAAATGTAACTCACCAGATGACCAGCTTATCAAAAAAACACAACGTTGTGATACTCCATCATGTGATGTCTGTTATTTATATATATATATATATATCTATATATATATATATATATATATATATATTATAATAAAAATTTTCTTTGTACTGTATTAGCCAATGGATATGAAATGTAAAGACTGAGAGTCCTTAGTAGTTGATACCTTTTTAATGGCTAACAATAAATGATGACATATTGCGAGCGTTCAGAACAACTGGGTTCCTTCATCAGACTGGTATATCAGCCTGATGAAGGAACCGAGTTGTTCCGAAAGCTTGCAATATGTCATCATTTTTCGTTAGCCATTAAAAAGGTATCAACTACTAAGGACTCTCAGTCTTTACATTTCATATCTATTGGCTAATATAGTACAAAGAAAATACTAATATATATATTCTATATATATAGAACAGACATCACGTGACGGAGTTTCAAAACATTGTTTTTTGATAAACTGGTGTGACTATAATCTGTAGCCTACTTTTGTTAGCATAGTAGGATATTGTATCGAATCTGGTTCATGCAAAATTTGGGAGTCCTTACCCTATTTTGACAAGTAAAAGGGTATAAATCTCTAGGTACTACTCATAGTCTACAAATGGCCCATGAAGAAATTTATCACAAGGCAGGTAATATTTTAGGGCCAAAGTGGAAATTTCCCAGCGACCTATCTCCAACCTTTCCCGACATCTTGGTGGCAAAAATGACAAGGTAGTGAACAAAATCTTAAGGTTGAGTATATATATTTATAGCTCTGGAGATAAGCATGCTGGTTTGCCTACTATATACACAGTCCAGTCATATTAATGTGACCAGCGCCTACTTTTGACGTCAACGTTAGATAACCAGAAGGCACGTGACATCAGCCATCTGGGTGCACTCATCATTGTGGAAGGCACGATGGATCAACACAAGTATGCATTTATCCTTGCGGACCATGTTCACCCCTACATGTGAAATGTTTTTCCTCAGGATGATGGCATCTACCAGCAGGACAATGCGACGTGTCATAAAGTTCGCAGTGTACGTGCGTGGTTCGAGGAGCACCAGGATGAGTTTACCGTACTCCCTTGGCCAGCAAATTCCCCAGAATTGAACCCAATCGAGAATCTGTGGGACCACCTCAATCAGGTTATCCACGCCATGGATGCTCAAACGCGTAACCTAGTGCAGCTGGCCACGGCACTGGAGTCGGCATGGCTCAACATCCCAGTGACATCATCACAACATCCCCTCTCTTCCTGCATGTCTCGCAGCGGTCCGCTCTGCCAAACGTGGTTAGTCAGGATTTTGACAGGTGATCACATTAATGGGACTGGACTGTGTAGTACAGATGTGATCTTCTTCACCTCCACCTTTGGTTGGACATGTCCATATCTGTTTGCCACAAGTTTGGCACTTTTTCTAAAATCAACTTGATCTCCTAATAAGTTAACACAACGGGATATCCTAACTATCCTATTTGTGTCTCTGTGCGGCCGCTCAGCCTTTCAAGGGTTCTCCTATTGCTTATATAGTGCCAACATTGTCGAAGAGATCGGTCCTTGTCTTCTCCGAGGCTCACAATCTAATTTCCGAATCTCATACATACTCGTATACAGGGGCCGATGTCATAAGAAGCCAAGGTTTTGGCAGTGCAGGAGAGGGAAACAATCATGGGGAGGACATACAAAGCAGGACCCCGATGTTGGTGCTTATACTGGACCCGTTCTTCTATTATCGACTAAATGGTCCGGTGAGTATTGTGAACGTTACAATAGACATCATCTACAGTAATTCCACTGACTTTGTCTGAATCTTAGGGTATGTTAACATTAATGTTGTGTTTAGCTTCTTCTTCTGTTTCATCATAGGAACAAAAGACCAGACTACACAGTGAGATGGATTTGTCTAATGATGGACATCAACAGATCCCGAGAGACCCCATTAACTATAATGGGGTCCATTGGGTTTTCATTATGTTCTCCGTCACTTCACCAGACAAAAGTCACGCATGTAGGGCTTTTTCATCTCTGATTTGATATGGAGCCTCCAACGCAGATGTAAACATAGCCTTATATGTATGCAGGCTTCACAATGTTCACAGATGGAAGATGTTGACAAGGGAAGGAAGGATCAAGCATGGTTAATATGACATAGACAATCGTTTCTGAAGCTGCTTGGTTGTGGCTTATTCTCATGTCCCCATGGAAAACACATGCATGCTCAGCCAAACCAAACATCTATAGGTATGAGGTAGTCAGGAGTAACAGCTGTCAGCCAAACAAGCTCTTAAAGGTATATGGACACCTTCAAACTTAAAGGGGTTGTCCATGATCCTGGGATACATCATCAATTAGTGGGGGTTCGATTCCCAGATCCCATACCCACCAGTAGGGTTGAGCGATCGGGTTCGGAAAAGATCGGATCCCGATCAAACAAATTTCATGATCGCGATCGGGATCAGCTGAAAAATGATCGGAAATCGGATTTTTAAATCTCAAGATCGGCTCAACTATAAAAGTGACTTTTCCCATAAAGAAGCATTGACTAGGGTTGAGCAATCGGGATTGGGAAAGATCGGATGCCGATCGGCGTTTGAGCAAATTTCACGCTGCAAAATGATCAGAAATTGGATTTTAAAATCGATCCTGAAATCTCAAGATCGGCTCAACCCTACCCACCAGCTATTCTGGCTGGCGGACATTGCCTACTAGGTATATGGTCGGAAGAAGCTCAGGTGAATGGTAGCAGAGCTGTAGCTCCCCAGTACCACTTCTACAGTATACGGCTCTGTAACAATGGTGTCGGGGAACTGCACAATCGCTTCTATCCATATACCCTGTATACAGCTTCCAGCACTCAGATTAGCTGATCTGTGCAGGATTCATGTGTTAGACCCTGTCCTGTGAATAGGTCATCAGTATTCGATACCCTTGTGTCTTAGACAACCCCTTTCTTTGTGGGATTTCTTGCTTGTCTCCACATGAGCATAGATATTCGGCATGGTCACAATGAGTAGTGAGATGTCTAAACTTGGCAGTGTAAAGCCCAGTCAGTACATATAAAGGTTATTCCCAGAGAGTCTGGGGGATGGGCAAGTACAATACCAATAGTAAGACGCCCTGATAGATCAGCATTACTGTATGTGGTAAGACTGATACACAACATCTGGACGGGCACTGGACTGTCAGCGATGGCCTGCGGGTCATCCCAAGCTGTGAAACCACATTCTGCTTCCAATGTTTATACAGTCTGAGCAACGTACAAATCTACCAGAACGCCACATCAGCCATTGTATATACAGTCAAAATGCAGCAATGATTGATCATGTGTTTGCATGTCTAAACTGAGACCATTTTAGGAATACGGAGCATGATATCCCCTCTTTAACTTATCTCCTGAACACTGATAAATTCTTGTAATAACTCTGCTTTATCCCGCTAATCCACCCTCTATTTATATTTTGTTGGACGGGGCCCAAACTACTGTACTACACTTGGCATGTCGCTGCTCTCCCCTTTCAAGTCCAAGGTCTTAATACCCCGAGCAATGGTTGTGTGAGTTTTGAGCAGGACTGGTCCCGGCTGGCATCTGCTCTATTGCTCCCTGACAACAGAAGCTGCAGATGAATGTGACCACGTCTAGTCAGCGGGAACGCCGAGACATCTATGGCCGCACAGACACAGACTAAGGCATCGTAGGCTGGGACTTGTAGTACTCCTATAAAGAATGATGGATAAAAAAGAGATAGATAGATAGATAGATAGATAGATAGATAGATAGATAGATAGGAGATAGATAGATAGATAGAACGATAGATAGATAGATAGATAGATAGATAGATAGACCGATAGATAGATAGATAGATAGATAGATAGATAGATAGATAGATAGATAGACCGATAGATAGATAGACCGATAGATAGATAGATAGATAGATAGATATATAGATAGAACAATAGATAGGAGATAGATAGATAGATAGATAGATAAGAGATAGATAGATAGATAGATAGATAGGAGATAGATAGATAGATAGATAGATAGATAGATAGATAGATAGATAGGAGATAGATAGAAAAATAGATAGATAGAACAATAGATAGATAGATAGATAGATAGATATGAGATAGATAGATAGATAGATGACAGATAGATAGATAGATAGATAGATAGATAGATAGAACGATAGATAGATAGATAGATAGATAGATAGATAGATAGATAGATAGAACGATGGATAGATAGATAGATAGATAGATAGATAGATAGATAGAACGATAGATAGGAGATAGATAGATAGATAGATAGATAGAACGATAGATAGATAGATAGATAGATAGATAGATAGATATAGATAGAACGATAGATAGGAGATAGATAGAAGGATAGATAGATAGATAGATAGATAGATAGATAGATAGATAGATAGAACGATAGATAGGAGATAGATGGATAGATAGAACGATAGATAGAACGATAGATAGATAGATAGAATGATAGATAGATAGAACGATAGATAGAGATAGATAGATAGATAGATAGATAGATAGATAGATAGATAGATAGATGCTGGTAACAGAAATGTTGTGTATAGAACGTTCTCTCCATTATTACTACTGAGTGAGTCCCGGGGGTTCGGTAGAGTCACCCACTGACTGAGCCCGTTGCTAAGTAATAGAACAAACATATTCGGGTCACTGCTCAGCAAACACAGAGATAATAATTCTTGAGGGATCTGAAAGGCTCACAGATCAATAATTACAATGTCCTGGTATGTCCCTGACCCCAGGGAGTTATCTCAATTCATCAATCAAAGAGTTAAATCAATTTTGTCTGAGCTTTTTGTAAAGTTAGGCAAAAGGCGCAATGACACAAAATCCTAAACCAGGTGAGGTCAGGAGATAACTCTTGAAAACGTTGCGGTTCTATTGGTTATCACCCGGCAGTTCTGAGAAATGGCTGGAGAGGAGACATCCCATAGGACCAGATAAATCATGGTTGAGCTTTTTTGGCTCTCCAGAATACTCCCTAATCCGCCGTGTGACATATTAACTATTCCAATTGTTCCATTAACGTTACATTATAAGAATGAGGCAGAACGATGAGGACGATGAGGGGGCTTACTGTTTGCCCAGGATTTGAGCAGATTTGGGATATACAACTTTTGGAAACATTCTATAGAAAGAGATTGATAGAAAGTCTCTCCTTCAGGAGATTAACTTCTCAGTTGTCGTAATGGAGTCGTAAAGGAATTCTAGATAAAAATATGCAAATAAGTTTAACTTGATGGAAAAATGTAGTAAGTGAGTACTATTCATGGGTTAATAAGTGCACTCAAATACTTTTAACAGTGTTTTGAGTCATTTCTGGGTCTCTCTGTGAGCTCGTGGCATCCTCTGCATTTGTTTACATGGGTGACTTCCTGATCTTTTATCCTACAACTACCATGATGCATTGCTCTTCACCCAGAAGTGACTAACACTACATCCCTCACTCACTCATTCCCCCTCCCGCTCTCTCTCCCTCACACCCCCTCCCTGTTTCCCTATCTAGCCCTTCCTAACTAACTAACTCAGCCCACACCCCCACTCCATCATACTTACCTGTCTTCCTGGGAGATCACTTCCTTCTGTGCGGTCGGCTGCTTCTCTTTTTGACGTCTGCCTATACCTGTGTATTAGAGCATGCCAACACTCCGGCTCTATTGAGCGGACATGGGAGGCCTATAGACATCAAAAAGAGAAGTTGGCCTCCCCTGAAGGAAGTGATGTTCCATGATCAGAAGATCTAGACAGGAAGACAGGTAAGTATGATGGGGTGGGGGCGTAGTATTGGTGACGTTGCGTTTTTGGAAACGGGGAAATGGAACATCACCAGAAAATTTGGAAATGAGCCTGGGGTGGACACATGACCGTCCAGGCAATCTGGGTAAATATACATTTTTAGTAAATTAAGTAAGTTAGCAGTTAGTAGGCAGGAGGGTGTTTAGCTTATCCAGGACAACCCCTTTAGCTTTATGTGAACAGAGCCTAACTTAGACATTGTTACTAGAGATGAGCGAACAGTAAAATGTTCGAGGTTCGATATTCGTTTCGAGTAGCCCCTCAATATTCGACTACTCGAATCGAATATCGAACCCTATTACAGTCTATGGGGGGGGAAATGCTCGTTTCAGCGGTAGGCAACATTCGATCAAATTATACTTACCAAGTCCACGAGTGAGGGTCGGGCTGGATCCTCTGAGAAGTCTTCTCCGTGCAGCGTCCCCGCGGCATCTTCCGGCTCTGAATTCACTCTGCCAGGGATCGGGCCTGGGCAGAGCCGACTGCGCATGCCCGCACTACAAGCAGACATATGCAGTCGGCTCTGCCCAGGCCCGATGCCTGGCAGAGTGAATGAAGAGCCGGAAGACACCACGGGGAAGCTGCACGGAGAAGACTTCTAAAGGTAGGAGAAGAACCAGCGTTGGTTGGCCGACTGTATAGCATTCGGCCAATCAATGCTGGTTCTGCATCGAACTTTTACATTCGAATAGCAAGTGGTACTCGATCGATTACGAGTATTTCGAATACCGTAGTATTTGATCGAATACCTACTCGATCCAGTACTACTCGCTCATCTCTAATTGTTACTTCTACAAGTGTTTTCATGAAAATCAACCCAGACATTGTCCACAATCTAGATGTTGTTGGCTGCCCAGAGGCAAGCGAGTAGTTAATGTCTGCACTTTGTTTTCTCCTAATGAAGTCGGGGGGAAACTAGGCCGTGTTTCCTTTATTTCCCCAGCACGCCCTGGAAAGTCCACATCTCTATGACAAGATGAAGAAGCTGTGTAATCTCATCCAACAAATGATCTCACTTTGACCCTCACACTAAGTTTGCGATTAAACACAAACAGACGCGTTTTCAGATATTGATTGGAACTAATGTCTGATCCTAACAGGCTTGATGTTATCGAGGCCGGCGTGGAAGAGAAGGAGTGTCACTACTATACTGAATAGTTCTGGATAAGATCACAATCTCCTCTATGTGATACTATTGGGGAGAGGAAAACAGGTAATTATCAGCCATAGTTATTGGTAATTCAAGACATCTCCCAACAAGGTGGACATTAAGGAGCCCGGCGTAATGTAGATGTCGACTTTCATAGAAGTAGCTGTGATTCTGCCATGGATATAACAATGACCGTACATTGGATATTCATAGGTATATTATGCAGGGATGGCTTGTATTACAGGGACACGGGATAGAGCAAACAGAAATGTAGGAGAGATGCATGAAACTGTCTAAAAGAAAATCCACCCATAGAAACATATCTGTTGAAAAGCTGAGCTCTGTGATATATAGGGTTATATGATAGAGGAGAGAAGCTGAGCTCTGTGATATATAGGTATATATGATAGAGGGAGAGACACTGAGCTCTGTGATATATAGGGTTATATGATAGAGGAGAGAAGCTGAGCTCTGTGATATATAGGGTTATATGATAGAGGAGAGAAGCTGAGCTCTGTGATATATAGGGTTATATGATAGAGGGAGAGAAGCTGAGCTCTGTGATATATTGGTTATATGATAGAGGAGAGAAGCAGAGCTCTGTGATATATAGGGTTATATGATAGAGGAGAGAAGCTGAGCTCTGTGATATATAGGAATATATGATAGAGGAGAGAAGCTGAGTTCTGTGATATATAGGGGTATATGATAGGGGAGAGAAGCTGAGTTCTGTGATATATAGGGTTATATGATAGAGGAGAGAAGCTGAGCTCTGTGATATATAGGGTTATATGATAGAGGAGAGAAGCTGAGCTCTGTGATATATAGGGTTATATGATAGAGGAGAGAAGCTGAGCTCTGTGATATATAGGTTTATATGATAGAGGAGAGAAGCTGAGCTCTGTGATATATAGGGTTCTATGATAGAGGAGAGAAGCTGAGCTCTGTGGTATATAGGGTTATATGATAGAGGAGAGAAGCTGAGCTCTGTGATATATAGGGTTATATGATAGAGGAGAGAAGCTGAGCTCTGTGGTATATAGGGTTATATGATAGAGGAGAGAAGCTGAGCTCTGTGATATATAGGGTTATATGATAGAGGAGAGAAGGTGAGTTCTGTGATATATAGGATTATATGATAGAGGAGAGAAGCTGAGCTCTGTGATATATTGGTTTATATGATAGAGGAGAGAAGCTGAGCTCTGTGATATATAGGGTTATATGATAGAGGAAAGAAGCTGAGCTCTGTGATATATAGGGTTATATGATAGAGGAGAGAAGCTGAACTCTGTGATATATAGGTTATATGATAGAGGAGAGAAGCTGAGCTCTGTGATATATAGGGTTATAGGATAGAGGAGAGAAGCTGTGCTCTGTGATATATAGGGTTATATGATAGAGGAGAGAAGCTGAGCTCTGTGATATATATAGGGGTATAGGATAGAGGAGAGAAGCTGAGCTCTGTGATATATAGGGTTATATGATAGAGGAGAGAAGCTGTGCTCTGTGATATATAGGGTTATATGATAGAGAAGAGAAGCTGAGCTCTGTGGTATATAGGGTTATATGATAGAGGAGAGAAGCTGAGCTCTGTGATATATGGGGTTATATGATAGAGGAGAGAAGCTGAGTTCTGTGATATATGGGGTTATATGATAGAGGAGAGAAGCTGAGATCTGTGATATATAGGGTTATATGACACACGAGAGAAGCTGAGCTCTGTGATATATGGGGTTATATGATAGAGGAGAGAAGCTGAGCTCTGTAATATATAGGGTTATATGATAGAGGAGAGAAGCTGAGCTCTGTGATATATATAGGGGTATATGATAGAGGAGAGAAGCTGAGCTCTGTAATATATAGGGTTATATGATAGAGGAGAGAAGCTGAGCTCTGTGATATATAGGGGTATATGATAGAGGAGAGAAGCTGAGCTCTGTGATATATATAGGGGTATATGATAGAGGAGAGATGCTGAGCTCTGTGATATATAGGGTTTTATGATAGAGGAGAGAAGCTGAGCTCTGTAATATATAGGGTTATATGATAGAGGAGAGAAGCTGAGCTCTGTGATATATATAGGGGTATATGATAGAGGAGAGAAGCTGAGCTCTGTGATATATAGGGTTATATAATAGAGGAGAGAAGCTGAGCTCTGTGATATATAGGGTTATATGACACACGAGAGAAGCTGAGCTCTGTGATATATGGGGTTATATGATAGAGGAGAGAAGCTGAGCTCTGTAATATATAGGGTTATATGATAGAGGAGAGAAGCTGAGCTCTGTGATATATATAGGGGTATATGATAGAGGAGAGAAGCTGAGCTCTGTAATATATAGGGTTATATGATAGAGGAGAGAAGCTGAGCTCTGTGATATATAGGTTTTATGATAGAGGAGAGAAGCTGAGCTCTGTAATATATAGGGTTATATGATAGAGGAGAGAAGCTGAGCTCTGTGATATATATAGGGGTATATGATAGAGGAGAGAAGCTGAGCTCTGTGATATATAGGGTTATATAATAGAGGAGAGAAGCTGAGCTCTGTGATATATAGGGTTATATAATAGAGGAGAGAAGCTGAGCTCTGTGATATATTGGTTATAGGATAGAGGAGAGAAGCTGAGCTCTGTGATATATAGGGTTATATGACAGAGGAGAGAAGCTGAGCTCTGTGATATATAGGGTTATATGACAGAGGAGAGAAGCTGAGCTCTGTGATATATAAGGTTATAGGATAGAGGAGAGCAGCTGAGCTCTGTGATATATAGGGTTATATAATAGAGGAGAGAAGCTGAGCTCTGTGATATATAGGGTTATATAATAGAGGAGAGAAGCTGAGCTCTGTGATATATTGGTTATAGGATAGAGGAGAGAAGCTGAGCTCTGTGATATATAGGGTTATATGATAGAGGAGAGAAGCTGAGCTCTGTGATATATAGGGTTATATGATAGAGGAGAGAAGCTGAGCTCTGTGATATATAGGGTTATATGACAGAGGAGAGAAGCTGAGCTCTGTGATATATAGGGTTATATGACAGAGGAGAGAAGCTGAGCTCTGTGATATATAAGGTTATAGGATAGAGGAGAGCAGCTGAGCTCTGTGATATATAGGGTTATATAATAGAGGAGAGAAGCTGAGCTCTGTGATATATAGGGTTATATAATAGAGGAGAGAAGCTGAGCTCTGTGATATATTGGTTATAGGATAGAGGAGAGAAGCTGAGCTCTGTGATATATAGGGTTATATGACAGAGGAGAGAAGCTGAGCTCTGTGATATATAGGGTTATATGACAGAGGAGAGAAGCTGAGCTCTGTGATATATAAGGTTATAGGATAGAGGAGAGAAGCTGAGCTCTGTGATATATAGGGTTATATAATAGAGGAGAGAAGCTGAGCTCTGTGATATATTGGTTATAGGATAGAGGAGAGAAGCTGAGCTCTGTGATATATAGGGTTATATGACAGAGGAGAGAAGCTGAGCTCTGTGATATATAGGGTTATATGACAGAGGAGAGAAGCTGAGCTCTGTGATATATAAGGTTATAGGATAGAGGAGAGAAGCTGAGCTCTGTAATATATAAGGTTATAGGATAGAGGAGAGAAGCTGAGCTCTGTGATACTGTATGTACTGTAGGTTTATATGGTAGAGAAGAGATGTCCAAGTCACATATAAAATGAAGGGCTCTTCCGGGAATCCAGAAGGTCATCTTTTTTTTTTGAGGCCCCCGACATTCCAGGAGATTTGGCATGTGAGGTCTATACCATGATCCCCCAGACTTCCATGATTCCTGTCCATTCCCTCCCTCAGTATACCCCAATCTAATAGGAATGAGAATATGTCTGTACTTTCTGCAGCTATAGAGGTTATATTCTGGGCTCTGGCATAGAGGTCGCACCAGGCCATCGCCGCCTGCTCGAGAAAATCACTTTACCTGATACTGCTATCAGAAAATGTATTAGGAGAGGAGATCAATATCTCAATATCTCTTTATGAGCAAAAACATGAACACATGTGCCATGTAGCTCTGAGCTGTAGCTGTCATTATTCTTAATAAAGGAAGACGAGAGGCCGTGTGTCAAATATTTAACCCCTGTGTTTAACTTGCGTTTTGCTGTGAATTTCACTCATCATTGGTTAAACTGATTTAACACACCAAGCAGATTATTCTATGGGTATGGTATGGAAATGGACGGGCAGAAGGTGGAGAACCAGAGAGCTGTGCCATAACCTTATATATGCAAAACTGTACAGGAAATTATATGGTTAAGAAGATGTCCTCTCCTAAAACATGCACCCCTAAAACCAAGGGAGTCCGTCACCAGAACACAGCATATCCATAACCATGGGCATAACTTGAAGCTCATGGGCCCCAATGCATAATCTGCTATGGGGCCCCTACCTACCAGGTGCCATCAGTAGAGTGGGATATTTTAAACAGTAGTGGCCTTTGGGGTCCAGAGCTCAACCTCTGCACGACCTACATCTACGCCACTATATCTACGTCACTATATCTACGCCACTATATCTACGTCACTATATCTACGCCACTATATCTACGTCACTATATCTACACCACTATATCTACGCCACTATATCTACGCCACTATATCTACGTCACTATATCTACGCCACTATATCTACGTCACTATATCTACACCACTATATCTACGCCACTGATATCAACCCAGACCTGCAGATAGATAGGAAGGGCCATCGGAATCATAAAGTGTTCCCCTGTGAATTCATGTCTCCATTGCCAAGATATCTCCAGTTTTGGCAAAATACAAAGGAGCTCTATACTAAAGATGGCGAACGTCCCAAGATTCATTTCAGATAGCTCGGGTTCTGACTCGTTTTGGATCAAAAAAGTTGGGATAGAAAGTCACATTATTATACTCTGGGGTGTCTACAGTCGGCACAGTACTCTACTATACTAGTATATACTATACTCTGGGGTCTCTACAGTCCGCAGATTACTATACTAGTATATACTATACTCTGGGGTCTCTACAGTCCGCACAGTACTCTACTATACTAATATATACTATATTCTGGGGTCTCTACACTCCCACAGTATAATCGGTGGAGACCAGGGGGGCTTTTTCCACTGAGTATTTTCCCTACAATGTGTACATGGGGTTATCCAGAATCCCATCCACTTTGCATGTACAATTAAATGCAACATTTTATTCCGCCATAATGCTCCATTTTGGCAACATGGGCCCCCGACCTAAGTCCCAGACACCGGTTGTTTTCTCTCTATCTGATACACAATAATACAATTACGTTCCGGTTTGTGCTTTTGCATGGGGACGGAGCAGCAATTTTTCTTTCTTTGGCTGATAGATCCATGAATTACAGGTTTGGTATTGTAACAATGATGTAAAGGCCATGTTAGATCAATGATACACAGTTATTCTGTATTCGTGCACAGATAAACTTATATTTTACCTCTTCGAGGACTCGCAGCTATTCAGATGAAGAATGCCGGCTACATGAGGGGATAAGCTATTTAAAGCATCTTTGTGCGTAAAAAAAAAAAAGGGAGAGAAAAAAAAAAACCCATCCATCCAGGCGTCCATGTGATGACAATAGCCGCATCATGCATATTCCAGGATCCTGGAAGCCCCTTACATAGCGCGGCTTTTTTTAGTCTTCTAATCACAATATTTCCATCACACGGCTGACAATAGGCTATTGAAGTGTTCACATTGACCTTATTCCCAGCGGTCCGCTTGTAGATCAAAGACAGCGCATGTAAAAACCTCGTAACTTCCCCCAACGCCATGTAAAACAAATACAAATTATAGACGACACCAAAGTGGCTGCGACAACAGGGAGCGCGATAGGAGGGACCTCCTCACCCCAAACCCAGGTTATGTCATAGGGAAAGAGATAAGTTCTCTTTATTACCCCCTATGGCCATTGTTATTATTATTAACCCCTTAACACTCCTCATTTTCAATTTTTTTTTTGTTTTTTTACGTTTTTGATTTCGGCCTTAGATAAAACATCATTTTCTGTATTTTTCGTCACCGGAGCCACACAAGGACTTCATTTTTGCTCTATTTTTAAGGACTAAAAACTGTTATTCGAATTTTTTGTAGGTAGAAAAAATAAACTAGAATTCTGCAGATTTTCGGTGTTTTTGTTTTGACACCTATGATTACAGTATGAAATTTATCTAGATTTTTATGATTTTAAGACTTGTCTTCGAGTCCCCGTCATCTATTATTTTTCCAGTGTGAAGGCTTGTGTTGATGTTTTTATTGGTGCTGTTTTATGGGGCATATGTGTTTTTGATCATTTTTTATTCAAAATTTTCTGGCACCAAAAAAATCCAAAAATTCTGGATTTGGGTTTTATATTATTTTATTTATTTATACTGTGCACCGTGCTAGTCAAGTCGCTGGATGGCCAATGAGTTGACGTAGACATAGGGGCTACCTACCACTTAGATGCTATTGACTGTGGCACCTAAAGGGTATAATGACCAGGGATAAAGTTAGCTCAGGTCTCAATTCTTGCAGTAGAGTGTCAGTGGTAGAGATGGGGCAAGCTCTGAAGATTCATTTAGTCTCGGGTTCGGACGAATCAACGCTTTGGTTTGTTTTGGTCCAAACTTTTTCGGATAGAATTGGAAGTATTATACTCTGGGGTCTCTTCAGAGTCCAGAATAACAAACATTTGTTCTCGCCTTCCCTCATATGATGCACAGTGTGCACTATATGACTGGTGAGACCCAATTACAGGGCTCAGCGTTGACCTCGGGCACATGACGTCACTCAGAAGGTCAAGATTTCGCTCTGGAGACATGAGGAGGCCCAGAAGATGTGATGGAGGGTAAGTATAAATGTTTGATATTTTCCCATACCTCCCCCCAACATTTATAGTCACCTTCCTTTATATGGTGCTCACCGTCCCCCATAAGACTGGTGAGACCCAATCGCAGGGCTCAGAGTTGACCCCGGGCACATGACGTCACTCAGGAGGTCAAGAGAGAGCGTCAGAGCCTTGAGGAGGCCCAGAAGATGTCAGGGAAGGTGAGCATAGTTTGTTACTTTCACTTACCTCTCCTAGGCCTCCGCCTATTACACTCTAGGGTCAAAGGAGACCCCAGAATATAACGATTTCTCTTCCATTGTTCAGGTGACAAACACCATACTTTGGGGTGGGCTTAATATGGCAGGTCCAGCACTATACATGTACATATTTGCAACAAAGACATGCCACTTTGTTACTTATGTGCCCCACCTGACACTTTTTAAGGCAGAAAGGACCTCCCAAGAGGTTCCAGAATTATTAAGGGACCGTAGCAAAAGTCTTAATAAATTATGATTATTATAAGGAATTCTTATTAGGACTCTCGCATACATCGAAGCAACGTGCATAGACCCTGTGTGACATCACATCATGTAGTCCACTTTTTTGATGCAATTTGGGAGAAAATTTGGATGAACTTTGCTCAGTAAATATCCACCATTATATGAACAGTACTATATACAAGACTAATATGTCAGCTCCATTATCGTCTTAATAAGTTGTTAAGATTTTCATGTAAATGAAGACACCTTGAAAGTAGGATCATAGTCTTACAGGTTGCAAATGGTTTAGTTGCTGTAAAATATGAGACATGAGAGCAGTGAAAGGACTAGACGCTCCATGGTCTTGATGTGTATTGGACAGACTCCCATACTCATTATCAGCAGCCTCCGAATCCTTTCTAAAGTCCCTACTATCTGAGGCATCTAAGAGCTCAGGGTAAGGAGCTTTTCTCACCAAGAACCTTCTAAATGTCCTTTGTTAAAAGGTCTCGCATCTGAAAAGTCATTTCAACTTACACGATTCACAACCAGGATTAGTATATAAAGAAGCTGCTAAACATAGAGAATCGATTGGTAGAGTTACTGGGCTCCCTACATGATGCGCTAGGTGCAAATGACAAATATTCCCCCTGCTAGGGGCTTGTCAATAGGCGAAAACATTAAAAAGATCATATAATGTGGGCAACCTTGGCTAAGACGGTCATGAGAAAGACTCATCACAAAGGTCTCATTGCTGGGGCATCATGGGATCTTCTCGAGATCAAGTATTATCCACATTGGGGACCAAAGCTGTTGCCCTCTTCCTCGGGAGATTGCCTATTTAATGAGCAATTTCTGGACACAAGTGGATAGCCAAAGCTCACAGCCTCAGTCAGTGCAGGTCTTAGGCTGAGGTCCCACATTGTGGAACCACAGCTTCTTTGTTGCAAATTTTGCTGTAAAAATCTGCAACAGTAAAAGGCTGTTTATGCAATGTGGGACCTCAGCCTAAAGTGTTTTTTTGAGATTTTAAGGGTAAGTTCACACGGAGTATTAAAAATCAATGGGAGCCACTCAGGTGTTTTTTTCGGGAGCCAGCTTGTACCGACTCTCGGAAAAAGAGCGAAGTGCTCATTCTTCAGGCCGTTTTGCCTCACGATTCGGCCTGAAGATACTCCCTCCTTCCGACTAGCCCCATTCATTGGGCCTAATCCGGAGCGGAGTGCGCGACTGGATGCCGGTGCAGTGTCTGTCTTTTGGACCGGAACCTGAGGTGGCCTCCGCTTCAAGTTAAGGTCCAAAAAACCCATCTGAACTTACCCTAATACTCATAACCTTCTGGCAGCCAGCTGTAGGGGCTGCAGAGCTCTACAGACGCCTTATTGTTTTCTAAACACGTTGACAATGGCAATGGGCTTCAGTTGAAGAAAGGTCACAGAGTTAATGAACTTCAGGTCACAAAGAAGTCATGACAAGACTACAGACGTGGTTGCAGCTGGAACAGGCCCAAAGGTCAGGAACACCCATAAGTCATCCTCAAAACACTAGGCTTAGCTAAACTTCTTTGGTGATCTATGTGTTGTAAATGTTTTACCCCTGCCCTCTGGTACTCTGCAATGAAAAGATTTATGGTACACAGTATGCATTAGGTGCAATGCCACCCAGCCTTATAGAATAACTCTGAGCAAAATTCCTTGAGGAGACACCATAAGGAGTAGTGAACACAGGGGACTCTGTGTTCCTCAATAAGTGCTTGTCCCTCCACTTGGGACAATAACTCACCAGTAGGTCCTTAGAAACTGTTACTTTAAAGTCTTAAATTTCCCATATCAGTGTCCATGGTTCACTCATGTTTGGTGCTACTGGCACAGTTGGTCATTGGAATCAATGCCGTAGACCTAGTCTTTGGCCCACGTCTGGCACGTGCCCAGTGGCGTTGAGGGGTATTCTTTTGACATCAGTAAAGAACTGCGCCATAGCACTAGCAGTAGTCTAAGTGTAGGTTTTGGTTTTTTTAAATAAAAACCTTACCTACACAGAAATATTGTGGTATTTAGCCAATAAGCCATCCATCCAACGGGCTTCCAACAGGCTTCCTTTAAAAGGATTTGTCCAATTTATCAATAACTTGCAAAATGGCCCGGAAACAGCACAGCATGTACATAGCACGGCCGTGTGAATAAGGCCTTAGTCCTCCTAGTAAGTGATACCAATTGTTTCCAATTAGTGCCAACGGTGCTAGGCTGTTTGGAGACACACCCCTTTGACAGGGAAATGGTAACACCCAGTTGGCAATTGACTTATACATTTCAAGGAGGACTAAAAAATAATCCAGGTTGTGCTTAACCACATATGGTATATGGAGGATGTGTATACGTGGATATCCAGAGCATGTACCTGCAGTGACAACACGGCATCTGTCATATTCCGTGAGTCAGGGAGGCTTAAGACGTCAGTAATAGTGGTGCATTGTACTGTAGCTACATTCACATACTCATAATTGAACAGTTCAGCCAGTTGGAACCACACATTTAGAAATTTACATTCTAATATTTTCACAAGAAAAATGCTTAGCGTGATGGCGGGCTCTTAATCCACGCTGTTATTTTCCGGCACAGGCAGTAGTGATATGCTCTATGCTCCTCTATGTAATTTCTCCCTAACTTATCAAACATCTCCAATGCTTATTTGCCACCACCTAAAAATTCTTAATTCGAGAATGGCCAAGATACGGGCAACGAAGAGGAAGAAGATGAAGTGAGGGACATTAACATAAATTCATTTTCTGGAGTCTTCGATATCTTCTGTCTTGCAAGCCTGGTGCCTTATGCTTTTGACCTGTGTTTCATTGACCATGTAGGTCAGAAAAGTACATGCTAAATGTGTCCATTGGGCTCCTCTAGTTAGACGCCGGTCAGGGCACCCATTTCATCTATGCTTTCATCGTTCTGTAGACTAAGATGCCATTCACACGGCTGTAGTTGTTTCCTGTCTGCAATGATAGATCCGTAATTGCAGATAGTATACGGACCAAATAATTTCTATGGCCACACACAGATCCGTTACAGATAAGTGTCTGGGCTGTAGAAACCATCCACAAAACATGGAGCAGGTCCTATTTTTGTCTGTATTTGTGGCCATACGAGTGGACAGGATCGTACAAGTCTTTTTATTCATTCGTGATTGATATACAGATGTAATGCAAGTTTTTTGCAAATTATGGATCGATTTTTATAGACTACGGTCATGTACATGTAGCCTAAAAGCTGGGAGCCCATAAGGGGGCAGAAGGAACGGCAGCTGTGTCATATTGCATGGACCCTGAAAAGTCCACTTCATTGACTGGACGTTATTGGAGCTTTCTCAGGAAAGTAGAGGTAGATGAAAGAAGTCGCTCCTCCGGGATCACCTAGCAAATGCTCAGAAGAGATACTTTGCCAGCCAGGGATAAAGAGGTAGAGGGAGTTTTACAGGCAACTTATTCCACTTTGACCTATGTAAGTCAAGAAAGTACCATGTAGGTCCTTTCCATCTGAGGTATAGGTCAAGAAAAGGCTCTAAATTTGGTATAAACCTAGCCTTAGTTTGACTCATAATGATATTGTTCCCCTTTGATCAATCTACGCCAAGTCCCAAAGTCCCTCCTGCAATTGGGACTGAGTATGGCAGTCACAAAAAGATCCAGATTCTTCGTAGAACCAGTGAATGATTCTGACTGTCCCATTGGACAACCAGAAAACATTTGTTGGGCCCAGTATATACAATAATGGACTCCTAAGGTTAAAGGGATTGTCTAGGATTTTGAGGAACCAACAACCTCATTGGTCTTAACGAGAAAAAAAAGGAGGCAGACAATGGAGCTAGAGTATGCATATTTTCTTTTAAATTCCCCTCCCGGACCATCCCATGGGTTACTTAAAATCCTGGAAACCCCTTTAATCATAAGATAACCCCATTTTGGCTTGACCTAAGTCAATAAGTTGTCACTAATGTCTTATGATTATGGATTGAATCTCAAAAAAATAAGAACTTACACATCCATGTCAACAAAGAAGCATACAGAATCTGTACAGATGGAGGGCAGGCACTAAGAATTGTTTCCTTTGATGGGTCGAAGGAATTGCAACCCAAGATCGACCAGTTGTTTACAGAGACGAGAGAGGACTGCATAAGAGATTATGGGTTAGCCTGGTGTCTGTTTCCTACTCCACCCAATTTTCATATCCTTTGGGCCAATTCGCCTTGACTGCAACAAAATATCCTACATTGGTTCTAATAGGCCCCTCCTGTAATACCAGAGTGGGTGAGAGGGAATCAACAAAGATTAGACCTCCTCTTTCCATGGCCACCATATAGCTATATAGGTTGCCTCTATGTACATACAGTATACCCTGTATTCTGATGGCGGACTCACAAGCCACCGGCACCAACCTTCCCTGCATCTCTGCAAGCTGATATTCCATCTAGTCGATTCCTTTTCATTTCAGTAGAGGTTGAACAAATATGTCTACTGTAACTCATCACGTCGGATTAATAAGACTATACAAACATTATTAATATACAGATTGTACTGACAGATTATAATAACCACATACCAAAATGTTGTTATCATTGTTCAAGTCCATCTTGCCAGCAAAGGGCCCCCATGTTGTTCCAACTGGAAGTTGTTGTCGGCTCTGAATCCTGCGTTCTCCGTCCTTCTGGAAAGCTTCCAACTCTCCTGCAGACACAGAAATGTAGACATGTGCTGAACACTTTCACTTTCCTTGACAACAGCCACATCCTCCCCTCTGTTTGTTTTACAAGTCCTATTTTATCGACGCCAGCGGAATGAAAATGTCTTTTAATGTGGTTGTCAAGACGAACATCTACAGATTCATCATGACGTACACATTGTTGTATTGTATATTAATTGCAAAAACCAATTCATGTGATTATCTGGCGCCCACGGAACTCTCAGTTGGAATGGACGATTGGTAGATGGCAACATTTTATGTTGTAGCAGAGATGAACATGTCGAATGACTATATTAAAGGCGCTGTCTGGGTTATAAAGCTATTTTCAGATACCCTATTGGGGAATTCAGGGTCAGGAGGGGGAAGCTCAGGTCTCGGTCAGGTCTTGTTATTATAGCCAGAGGGGATAGCATCTTACGTAGAGAGTGTCTCAATGTAAACAGGCTTGGCCTTGACACGTCAACCACCAGTGCCAATGGGGGAGCCAAACAAGCTGCTGCACCTAAGACTTCTGACCTTTAGCATTGTTACTATTAACTATAAGAAAATACATTGACCAACTGAAAGAGAGAAAGCATGAAAAATAAAAGACTGTATATATTTGAATCCTTTATATATAGATGGTCTCCTGCTTCTAAGTTAGATATATTAGGGCTGAGCCATGATCAGTGACTACAGTTTAGCCACAGGGTATCAAATGTAGTCAGGGACACACCCCCGGCCTCATCATTGGTTCAGGTGTAGTCAGGGACACACACCCTGCCTCATCATTGGTTCAGGTGTAGTCAAGGACACACCTCCTGCCACATCATTGGTTCAGGTTGCTGCTCTCTTTCTCACTCTGCAGCTTTGTCGCTTTTGATTGGTTGCTGAGTATAAATACAAGACTATCAGAGGCTCCCCAGGAATTCAGATTCCTATCTGTGCCGTCCGTCACACGCAACAAAGAAAGAAAACATCTAAATTTATATATAAAAAAAATAGTTATTGGTTACACCTGCGTATTTCCTTAAATTGTCAAATGTTGTAGCTAGAGATTAGTATTTTTTTTTTTTTTTTTTTTTTTATTTATTTATTTATTTATTTTTAGTATTCGAGTAGGTATTCGATCGAATACTACGGTATTCAAAATACTCGTACTCCGAGTACCACTCGCTATTCAAATGGAAAGTTCGATGCAGAACCAGCATTGATTGGCAGAATGCTATACAGTTGGCCAATCAACGCTGGTTCTTCTCCTACCTTTAGAAGTCTTCTCCGTGCAGCTTCCCCGCGGCATCTTCTGGCTCTTCATTCACTCTGCCAGGCATCGGGCCTGGGTAGGGCTGACTGCGCATGTGTGCTTGTAGTGTGGGCATGTGCAGTCGGCTCTGCCCAGGCCCAATGCCTGGCAGAGTGAATTCAGAGCCGGAAGATGCCGCAGGGACGCTGCACGGAGAAGACTTCTCGGAGGATCCAGCCCGACCCTCACTCGTGGACTTGGTAAGTATAATTTGATCGAATGTTGCCTACACCTGAAACGAGCATTTTCCCCCCATAGACTATAATAGGATTCGATATTCGATTCGAGTAGTCGAATATTGAGGGGCTACTCGAAACGAATATCGAACCTCGAACATTTTACTGTTCGCTCATCTGTAATTGTAGTTAAAATTAGACAAACTCTAAACCAATTGACAACCATTATCATCAATGACCCCATATCTCGTTCCCATTGTATCCATAACGTAAATATATTATTAATAGGTTGATATAATACCCTTGTAGTGAAGGAAAATATATCTGAGCTAAAAATATCTTTAAAGATTTTAAGGGTCAAGAAAACGTATTTGTAAGATTCTAAAAAGATTGTGAAACTCCCCCTAAAGAAATACGGAGAGTGAAAGGCAACCCTACCCTAAATATTCTAGATCTGGGATGTGTAGCCTACTCTACATTGTAAAATGGAAAGTTTTCCATAGCTTCTACAGAAGAATATTAAATAAGTTCTATATTTACCCGGAATTATCTACCCTGAGGTCAAAACTTCACAATATCTACTAAATAGAGAAAAAGGGGGGTCATAATTAAAGGGAACCTGTCAGCAGGAATTCACACCCCAAACCAGTCCCATTACCTTATATAGTAGCCTGAAAGTGTGAAAGCTATCACCTGCTTCTGGTTCAGCCTTGCTACAATGTATAGAAATAGAAGTTTTATGGAATATGCTAATTACTTGTACAAAGGGGTGGAGCATCAACAATAAAATCAGGCTCTCCCCGCCCCTTGCGGTTTTATTGATGCCCCTGAATACAAGGTTGTCACTGCACATCCAAAATCCTGCGCTTGTGCTGTGGCGTGCCATGGGTTGTGCCATGGGTTCCTGAAAAGCAATACACCTACACTCACAGCATATGTGCCAGAATCGGGAGCATACCGCCATCATGCACAGCACCATGGTACATGTGTGGATTTCAAGAAAGGTGACTTTCTAAGGTAATCAATTGGAGCTTACTCAACAGGACTTCATGTCTGTATGAGATGATCTAATTATTACTGCCATATCACTTTCTGTGAAAAGCGTTGCCGCCACGGATTTTCCCGTAACGCTTTTTTTTTTGCTGTGGCCCACTACATGGGGCCCTAGCCTTAAACACTAAGTCATTTCTTTGCGACACTTCCCCTTTAAGCATTATGTGCTGATAAACTTGGTGCACTTTGAGGTCCCATTCACATCGGCACATGGGTTTCTGTTTGGGGAGTCATCTTGGGAACCCTGCGAACGGAAACCTAATCTGCATAAAAAGCAGTTACCAACAGAAACCTGCGGACCCCATAAACTATAGGGTCCGTGTGGTTTCCGCACGAAAAAAGCAGAGAGAAAAGGGCCGCATGCAGGACTCTTCTCTCCGCATTGTTCATGCGGATAGGCGAACAAAATGGCCTGAAAGTAGATGTGAACCGGGCCTAAGACTGTCTAGTCTGCGTTTTCACTTTCTTACGCTTAGGCTAAGGCCCCACAGTGCAGAAACACAGCTTTTTTTTGTTGCAGATTTTGTTGCGATTTTTTGAGCCAAAGCCAAGAGTGGCTACAAATGGAATCGGAAATCCACTCCTGGCTTTGGCTCCAAAAACTGCAACAAAATCTGCAACAAAAAAAGCTGCATTTCTGCAAAGTGGGGCCCCAGAATTAGACAGTGTTAGTAAATCTGTCCCAATATGGGGGGCTGGTTTTGTCAAAAGAAATAGAGTCAGAATATACGATAAATAATTTACTATTGGGGAACCCTTCTGGAAACCAAATGCCTAAAGTCAGAATCCTGAACAATATTGTAAATGGAGAGTCTGCAATATTATATTTATTTTAAATGTATCGGAATGGAAAAAACTTCTAATTCTGTTGTATCAAATCAATTAATAAATTAATTAGATGGTATAAATATGTGCAAAAAAGGTCTAAAGAATTGTTAAAGAAGCAAATAATGATTATTATTATTAATAATAATAATAATAATAATAATAATAATAATAATAATAAAAAATAAAATAGTAATAATAATAATAATGATATAAAAATAATAAAAATATAATAATAATAATAATAATCATAATAATAATAATCATAATATAATATATAAATTCTAATATAATAATAATAATAATATAAAAATAACAAAAATATAATAATAATAATAGTAATAATAATATAAATTGTAAAATAATAATAATAATAATAATAATAATAATAATAATAATAATAATAATAATAATAATAATAATAATATATTAAAACTGTCCTTATAAAGAATGTCCAAATGAGAAGCCAGAGGAGAGTAGAACATTTATTGGATAAGTAGACGGCTTACAGGTCAGGAAATCTGTAGTCTCCTCTTATTCCCAGGCAAAGCCCAACTGGAAACAAAGCAAATTAAAACACATCATAAAAGACAAGGGCCCCGATAACAGGGAGGCTGACATCATTCAAAACTAATTTTATCTCGACTCTCGTCTGCTTCTGCTGTGGGGACATGTAAGCAAATGTGATTTGATCACCGAAATGTCCAAACTTACACGTGTGAATCTGGGCAGTTTATAATTTGGAAGGGATCGGTTTATACAATATGGCTATGCTTGTCTCATTATCCCTGTGATTATCTGCTCATGCCAAGTGGAAAAGCAATATCATCCCGCTCTACATTCCTTACCACTGACTCAGTGGATTGAACGGCTTCTTTTTTTTTAAGGTGACTGTCTCCACAGCCGAGTTTATGTTTATGACATTGCCTGTAAAAGGCAGACATGGCTCATCCACCAATATGGGTATTTGACAGGAGAGGAATAATTTAAAGAGGACCGTTCACCACCTCCCCCATTTCCAGCTCTTTACATCCTTCTCTAGGTGCTGATCCACTGATTCTGCTGCAGTTGGAATATATTTCTAGCCCCCCTCACCCCCCCCCCCCCACCAATCGATATCATTAACTTCCACAGCTAATGTGCTGGTTCGGCTACCTACTGTCAACTGGGTGGTGCCTAGCTCCAGCCTAGGATGTGCCCAACCAATTAGCATATTGGGCACTGAGCAATCACTGCTGTTAGCTGCAGCTTACTATCATGTGGACTTTCCCTGTCTGCTGTAGCTAAGAACCGCCCACATGACAGTAAACAGACTAATTAGCATATTGGGCACTGAGCAATCACTGCTGTTAGCTTCAGCACAGTTATACAGCTTACTGTCAGATGGGCAGTCCCTGTCTATCTGCTGTAGCTAGGAACCGCCCACATGACAGTAGAGAGGCTAATTAGTATATTAGGTGCTGAGACTAAGACCTCATTGCTCAGGAATGCTGGGGACTACAGAAAAAAATCCAACTGAGCTGGAATCAATGAAGCGGCATGTAATGAAGGATGGAAATAATTGGAGATGGAGGAAGGGGTGAAAGGTTTCCTCTAAACTCCTGCATCCAATTTAGGGCCACTGTTAACACTGGAGACTTCTCATGCAACAGAGGGGACTTTGAGCAAAAACTGCTACCTCTGTACCCCCATATAACTGGTATGCCCCATAGCTACAGATCTATTTATCCATGTTTAGCCAAAATACAGTGTATTTTAAGATTAATATAACAGTATCAATCCAGTTATGAATTTCCAGCTAATTCTTTAGCGATCTGGAAATAGAAAAGTACAGAGAAGAGTCATGGCCCTACCATCTCCCTAATTATGCACATAAGTGATGACATCACAGGTTCCAGGCTGAGCTGTAATGCTGGACACAGGCCATGAACAAAGGAGGCGCTGTTTCTGTTTTATAATTCCATATACGAAAACCAGTCACATGAAAACACACATTTTCTGAATCATCTGATAATAGAAGTTACTTGCCAAAATAGTCTCTATAGACTACTACAGTCTCCAGTTACATATGGAGTAAAAAACCCTTCCCTAAAAGAGTGTCAAAGACAATGGATACAGAGAATAACATGTGTAGAGACTGATAGAGACAGCTGTTAATCCCCTGCCCTCTAATGATAATGAGATGACTCTTCTGCTGTCCCAGTCTACACAGCAAAGCTGAAAAGTAAGCAGCTGAAGGCAGGAGCCTACTGTATGTCTTCTGATGACCAGTGTAAAAACTACAATATTTCATAATGTTTATGTATAGATAGTCCCTTAATTTAAAAAAAAAATTAAAATTAAATGTCCATAATAAAAATATAATTTAAATTATGTGCTCATTTACAAATAATAGAGGAAAGGCCATTGCTAGTAATAAAAAATACTGCTTAAACCATGTACATGTATGAATACATTATTTCCCAGTCCAGAAGAGCTCCACAAATACAGTATACAGGAAAAAAGTCAAGTTAAATTCCATTGCATCTGTTCATTTAACTTGCTATGTGTCAAGTTCAAGTTTGTTACATTTGTAACAAAGGATTCCAACCAGGACACCATCTGCATCTAATCTTTCTCTTCCCCTCTAGTTTTAGCGACTTTCCTGATAATTTAATTCTATTTCTATGAACTCATCCTCGGTATACATGCGTGTAGAGATAAAGAGTGGATAAATGGAGACTTGTCGGTGCACTACATCCTGTAAATACTATAAGATATGGTGCTGAGAAGTTGCCTATGGTTAACCTAAAACTGGAAGACATTAACATAAATGTTTTATTTTGCTCTTTTCGACATGCATGGGTTTAAGAAGATGTACGCACCTAAAAATGTTATGTGACCTGTACAGATTGTGTTTTCCCCCATCTTTATTATTTTGTTAAATACTGATTTTGTCTCTATAACTGTGATGGGTAGACAGGTTCTTCTTGGTGTGAAACTGGAGAGCTCTGCTGTATGGTCTGACAAATCAGCTGTGTCACCCTTGCTGCTCCTCCTCCCCTCTCACAGCAATGTCAGAGATGCTGCAGAATCAACACCCTCCTTCACTCCACCCTCTCCTTTTTCAGAAATCTTACCACTGGCTACACAGTCAGATTCAACTATGGAGCTGCTGAAAATTGGCCTATAAAGAACTGCTGAAAATGTAAGAAGATACCGTATTCCCCTAAAACGATCTCCTGTTTTGGACCTGGAGAGCTTTGCTGTGGGTTCCTCCCTTCTCCCCTCTCTTAGCATGAGTCTCAGACAGAGGATACCATAGGGAAGGGAAGAACCACCTCTTCTTCTTCCACAGTCCTCACTTAATGAACCTATTAGCGAGTCTGTGGGCAGGGACAAAGAGACTACATAGGTTTTATAGAAAAACATAATGGAAACATTTTCCATACCATAAGAAATCAAAAAAGAAAAAGCCATTAAAACTTGACACCAATCTTTCCCATAATTCTGAAAAACAAATCCGAGAAATAAAGAGGATTCTTCATACATTCACCAACTCCAATTCTTTGCATCCTTCAATAGGTGCTGTCTTACTGTTTCTGGCACCGTTGGAATTTCTTCTCTAGCCCCCACCATGCCTGAGCAATCACTGTTGTTAGTTTTAGCACAATTATACAATTTACTGTCAAGTGGGCGGTCCTTGTCAATCTACTGCAGCCATGAACTTCCCATATGACAATGGAGAGGCAAATTAGCTTATTGGATGCTGAAACTAACAGCATTGATTGCTCAGGAATGGTGGGGGCTAGAGAAAAAATTCCAATTGTGCTGGAATCAGTAGAGCAGTGACTATTGAAAGATGTAAAGAGTTGAAAGGTCCTCTCTAGGTAGTGGTTCATCAACTTCTTTTATGTCACCTGATAATTATTAAGAGTTGACCATTCTGACTTCAGCCAAGCTGGGTGACAACCCAAAGAGAGCTGTTTTACAGGACATATTGGTTGTCACCCCAGGGGATATATAACTGTACTACAACTTGAAGTCCTATATATTTATTATATTGAAAAAAAAATTGGGACCGTTCCCTTTTTTTGATTTTATCCACATCTCCATTTTTTACGTTTTTGTATCTGAGTGAGTATCTAGCAGCTGTCATATAAGTGCTCTGTAGTAGAGCTGGCATAGACATATTCATCTGGATACAGATTTGCCAGCTTGAATTGCTGTCGCTGTCTCTTTATAAAAGGCAGGCGGTTTATTTTTAAGTGCAACTTCCAAATCCTGCAGAGTCGAGATTCAGATCTCTGCACTGTCTCAGCATTCTGAAGTCAAATACACAGAACTAATGTAGCTTGTTCTCTGATCTTCATCTTGCAAGGTCAAAGTCTCATCATACAAGGTCACTGTGTCATTCTCGGGGAAGTGGAAGGAAAATAAGCTACTGAATTCAATTTCCTGGGCATAAATGCAATTGAAAAATAATGTAGTACATATAGAGAGAGACCTACAGTATACCAAATGGATTGTAAATTTGCAGTTCTGGTATGGTTGGGGTAGTATGGTCTACAAGGCAATAAAGGGTCATACTGGCCACTATAGTCATGTGCTTTAAGTGGTGTCATATACTAATGCATTGTATCAAGTAGCCATAGATTGTATATGGATGGAAAAAATGCATTCTGAGGAATCCTCCGACCCCTCCATATATACACATGCTCAGGCTATTATTCATCTAGATCATCTGGTTGGTTCCGAAAACTTAGTTGTGTGATATCCAAGTATATGATAGAGGGTGCACGGCTAACATTGCTTCCTTGGAGTACTGCAGTCCTAGGTTTGGGCAAACCCCTGGATGTTACATGATATATTTGTATGTTTTTGCAATATTTTTGTGCATTTAAGGGTTTCCAAAAATTCAACGCTAATATGATATTACCAAAGGGGTTTTACACTTCAGAAGTCTGTGTAAGGCTTTATCAAAACGTATCTGTTTTGTGTAGTTTTACCTCTTTTTGACCCCCAATACTCCGACTACATTGTATGTTTTCCTTCTTATGACTACTATATTTTGGAATCATTGTCCTCAGCCATGTACTGCATCACCCATTCATGTGCACCCAACATGTTTTTGGCATGGCTGGTACCTCTACTTGTTCTCTCAATTGTATCTAGAGATATTCACCCACTAGACCTTGGCAATCCTTCATTGAATGCTGAATACACTGTGGATAGACTGTTAAAGTGGTTTTTTAAGAGTACAATATTGATTACCTATTCTTAGCACCAGGGCTGAGAAGTTGGAAGGCCAAACCACTTATTACTACTCCTATTTTTCCAAAGCCCGATGCCTTCATAAATGGTTGACGGCCATGGTCAATCAGATGCATAAAGCTCCTCTAATTCACAAAAAAAATGTGACTGATTCCTATAAAATTACATATGTAACAAACTTGACATCTAATTAATTAGACAATATTCATAATTCTATAATAGAATTTATAATAATTCATCATTTTATTTTGAGGTCGAATTAGTAACTTTTTTCCAAGTCCGACTCAGACTCCAACCAAAACTGGTCTGGACTCCACAACTTCGACTTAACTGTCTTGCTTAGCATAGATCACCAATGTCTGATCAATCAGGGTCGAACACAAGGGAACCCTGAAGATCAACCTGCTTAGCATAGATCACAATATTTGATCAATTGGGGTCCGACACATGGCAACCCCAAAGAACAACCTGCTTAGCACAGATCATGATATCTGATCAATCGGGGTCGGACATGAGGGAACCCTGAAGATCAACTTTGCTGAGCATAGATCATGATATCTGATCAATTGGGGTCGAACATGAGGGAACCCTGAAGATCAACCTGCTTAGCATAGATCATAATATTTGATCAATTGAGGTCCAACACACGGCAATCCCGAAGAACAACCTGCTTAGCACAGATCACGATATTTGATCAATCGGGGTCGAACACGAGGGAACCCTGAAGATCAAATTGCTGAGCATAGATCATGATACAGTATATGATCAATTGGGGTCGAACACGAGGGAACCCTGAAGATCAACCTGCTTAGAATAGATCACAATATTTGATCAATTGGGGTCGGACAAGAGGGAACCCTGAAGATCAACCTGCTTAGCATAGATCACAATATTTGATCAATTGGGGTCCGACACACGGCAACCCTGAAGAACAACCTGCTTAGCACAGATCCCGATATCTGATCAATTGGGGTCGAACATGAGGGAACCCTGAAGATCAACCTGCTTAGCATAGATCACAATATTTGATCAATTGAGGTCTGAGACACGGCAACCCCGAAGAACAACCTGCTTAGTACAGATCACAATATCTGATGAATCGGGGTCGGATACGAGGGACAACTGAAGATCAACGTGCTGAGCATAGATTATGATATCTGATCAATTGGGGTCGAACACGAGGGAACCCTGAAGATCAACCTGCTTAGCAAAGATCACTGATGTCTGATCAATCGGTGTCCGACACGCAGGAACCCTGAAGATCAAATTGGTGCCTCTTCTTCATTAGAGGTCAGTGCCATTGGGTTCATTCATTACGTGCAATAACAAGCACAGCCCCTATACATGTATGACCCTGTTCTTGGTATACAGTGCTCCCTCCAACCCTCCAAAAACTCGAAGTGACGGACCCCCACCAAACCCATATTAATGACCTACCTATCCATTCTATAAATTTATTCCAAATGGAGTCAATTCTAAAATTTGATATATTTATATAGAAAAATAATAAAAATAAGTCCCAAAAAATCCCTTTCCCAGTACATCGCCCTTGAGTACGTTGGCGCTACCTAAGCAGAAGGAATATAAATAAATACCTAAATAAATAGTAATATTCGCCAGAATCCAGAACATTACAACGATAGCTTAAAATAATAAACCGTACCATTCGCCCTAAGAATCCTTCATTGTAAGATCTGCATCTATTCTATATAAAAAGATGGCACAATGTTTTCCGATAAAAGGCGGCATATTCTACTATCTCCGTCTCTTTACAAACTAACTTATCCCGAATACATTTCATACGATTGTTGACTCACGCGAGCGAAAAAAAAAATGCATGGAAACAGTACATAATAAATAGATTAAACTCCAAGAAGAAATCTTGTTTATTTCCATTCCTCTTACATTCGAGTTACCAACTTCTATGGGGAAAGAAAAAAAACTCTTTCATCCCATGCAGCTCTGAGATTCAGACTGATGCTTTCCTTCAGAAAAAAAAACCCAACAAGGTCTGTGGACATGACACATTTATCTGATAGGACGAGAATCGTGAAAATCTCTGAAAACCTTTATAAAATATAATTCAGTTTTCCCTTCTGTCAGTGACATTTTTCATTTGAAAAGGGTTCAGACTCCGTCAGACAGTGACTCCTTATCTCTACCTGTGGATTTACAAGCGGCCTCTCTTTAAATGGATTAAGAACTACAAACTTTAGAGCAGATAGTCAACAGATACACAAATACTAAAGGAAATTTAAAGCATGGAATGTATAGCCAAATAAACAAGTCCTTGCGATAAGACATCTCAAAGCTATGAAATCTGAGGATGCTGGATTTCTAGTTCCGTCTATTAAAAGTCAACATCTTTAGGAAGATATATCCGGCGAGCGGGTCGATGCTAGGTACGGAGGACAGGGGCTCCGTTGAATTTGATGAGAGACCCGTTATAGGACGGAATTTTCAACAGTGCAAATAATAAGTACGTGTATTTTTGGTTCCAAAATTGGTACAAAGAACCAGACAACGTTTTTTACCTACAAAGTTATTTACAGTTAAAGGATTTTTCCAAGATAACTGGGAAATTAGGGGGGTACAAATCAAATCAAGTAGGCTTTATTGGCACGTCCGAATGGATATTTGGCATTGCCAAAGCTAGTAAAGTGGGGGGGGGGGGGGTTGGCGTCGAGGGGGAGGGGGGGGATTTGGCATATAACAGTCCATGGAGTCTCATCTTCTTCTTAGTTGGTGAAAGCTATATGGGGTACTCACCAATGTCCTCGAATTGTCCACCAATGTCCTCCAGGTTCAGGTCACCTCTGCGGCCCATCACTGGCCTCTGTGGTCACATATTGGGTGCCAGTGACATATCAGTAGTATCAGTGGACACCTGAGCTTAAGCACTTGCAACTCAGGTTTGGCTCACATCTGCGTTCAGTATTCCGTTCGTGGAGTCTGCATGGGAACCTCCCTGAACAGAATACGAAATGCATTGACAAGTGGTGAGCTTATGAAAGCATGTGGACCCTATAGACTATAATGGGGTCCGTGTGTTTTCCCCGCAATGTCCACACGAATCACTCAGAGAGAAAAGTAGTTCATGAAATAGTTCTCTCTTCGCACATGGACCCCATTACAGTCTAAGCCTTTCTGAGCCTTTTTAAAGGACAATAAAATATTCCCTTCTGGACGACCCCAAAAAATGCTCAGTTTCTTATGATAGAACGTGTACGGCCTGAAGTTGGGGATCCAAAGTCTCATTGACTAAGACACTGTAAGATACATGTATAACTTACGCTAACATATAGCAATGCATATAATTCTTTTTCTTCCACCCCCTATATCCTTTCTCTCCTTCCATCTATACAATGGTAAAGTTGAATGGTCAGTTGTCAAAAGTTTTTTTTAGCTCTTTGCTTCGGGACTTGTCTGCAGCCTTGTTGTCTCGTCTCTTCTGCCTCTAGCTACACCCTTGGTGTGGAACCAGGATAGCAAACGTTTAGTCACTGGATTAGAAAAGTTGTTAAATTTACGGTTAAAATTCAGGTAAGTGCCCCTATACTCGGAGGGGATCAGTAGAAGTATTTACAATTTATCAATGGGATTTTCCAGTTTCTTAATTTAGACTTCAAAAGCTACTCGGCAAATCGGGAAGCCAAGTTGAAATTTATAGAACCCAATAAAGTATTAGTGTATCGGTGTGGAACTGATATGGCTGCCTGAGTCCCAATGAGGTTAGACTCATACGCCCTGCATGCATCAAAAACTTTCATCCTCCTCTAGCCATATTTAGTCAAGTCTACCAGGTAATGTGGATTATTAATGCAAAATCTAACAATCAGAAATATTTCCCAACATGTAATATACGACCATTGCCTGAAAGAAGATATTCTAAACACAACATTCAATAAAGTACCTTAAAAAGTCAAAAAAAGTGTCATTTACAAAGTTCCAGTCTTACGTTTTTGAGCCGAAGCTTGAGACTTCTAGGTTTCAAATGATGAAATAAAATGATATCTAATAATGGCTGGTTGAATCACTGCACTTCTAGATTTACTTACAAATCTGAAAAAATATCTAACAGGCACGCTCGCTCCGCAGGTCTCGCTTGGCCCATACACTATAATTGAGCATGCTGGGCACACGTGCCGCATCCAATATGATTATCTCCTTTCTGGTCTGATTATAGAGAAAGAGACATGGAAGACCCTTACTCTTATAATATATTGGTAGATTTGATCATGAGGATAGGTGATAAATGTTACTGGTGGGGGGCACTTACTTATTTACATGACTGGTAGGTAACTTTTCTATAAATTAATTTAGTAACAATACTTCTACTTAATACTTGTAAAGTCTCTGCCTGTTCAGGTCTCTGTGCCACAATCTGCTCGCATGTTGCGGTGCAGGAGGAGTGTTCAGTTTGATTCCTTGCTTAGGGTTCTTGTTGTGCTGTCTGTACCTCTTCTCTGTAATTGATTTTCTACTACACCCATCTACCGCACCTTTATTTTTCTCCACTTCTCAAATAGTTAATCTTAGCCTTGCCTGTGTGATTGACAGCCTGTCTACCAATCATGTCTGGTGCAGATTCTGGACTTCCTATAAACAGGTCATCTGCTCCCACATGGTTGCTGGTTATTGTGACTTGTCCTGGCTAAGCATTCTACTTGCTCTTTATTGTACTGGACTTACTGATATCTGACTTTTCTTGACTACTCTTCTGGATTATGGTTTGGTACTGCTTGTCTCTCTGGCTTTGACCCTTGGCTTGCTGACTCTGCTTCTGTCTTGTCTTGTTCTGTGTATCACTTATTCAGAGTGACAGAGTATGTAGGGACAAGGGCTGGGTTGAGTTTAGGACTCACTGTCTCTGTCTTCCCTTCTTCCTGGTTTCTGCAGCAGAACTGGGGAATTGTTCAACTAGCAGGTCCTAACAATACTCCAGAAGTGACATCATATCTTTTAGTCACATGGTTTTCCCTTGACTAAAACTGTGCTGTATTATGGTCATGTGGCTAAGCATTCTACTTGCTCTTTATTGTATTGTACTTACTGACTTCTGACTTTTCTTGACTACTCTTCTGGATTATGGTTTGGTACTGCTTGTCTCTCTGGCTTTGACCCTGGCTTGCTGACTCTGCTTCTGTCTTGTCTTCTTCTGTGTATCACTTATTCAGAGTGAGGACTGCTGCCCAGTTGTCATCTGTCACCTAGGGCAGTTCTGCCAGTAGGTAGGGACAAGGGCTGGGTTGAGTTTAGGACTCACTGTCTCTGTCTTCCCTTCTTCCTGGTTTCTGCAGCAGCACTGGGGAATTGTTCAACTAGCAAGTCCTAACAATACTCTTTAATAAATGAAACCTAACAAGTATAAATACCCAGGACTGTCTTAAAGTGGTGATCAAGGATGTCAGAGGTCTACTACCTCTTCTCCAGAAGTGACATCACATCATTTAGTCACATGGTTATGCTTCAGCTCATTCCTTTTCCCTTGACTAGAACTGTGCTGTATTATGGTCACGTGACCAACAGATTAAATGTTATTGGCCTGAGAAAAGGAAGTGGAGATCTTCCTTAAAAAAGCAGCCTTTTTTAAATCCTGGAAAAACCTCTTTGAGCTATTCATACACTTAACAGATCTGTTAGAGTGTGCATGTGTGTTGAATACAGAGAGAAGACATAGCCAGATAACCAGATATCTCTGGTGAAACTTTATCTTTTTTGAGTACAAAAGGATAAGGTAACATTGAATTCCAATTGTCTCAACCGTCTCTACCAGGATATCTGCCGTCTGGGGTAAAGTTGGGAGGCCCCATACACATTATATGGTTGACCAGCTCTGACCAAGTTGGCAGGTTCATTGAAATGAATCCAATGTGTGAGATAAGTTTTAGGTTGAAATGTATTGTACATGGTACATTCTGGTGGAAGTGGCCATATATAATACATATAATGCATAAATAGTGCAACTATGTGGGCTGCAAATAACCATATAGTATCTCAGTGCTATACAATATGGTACCAAAATAGCCATTCTGTAACTGTAGCTCCAGTAGGTGGATTCACCTTGTTCTACCATGAGTTACTTTTGCAATACCCTTTCTCCTGCATGCCCACCCACCATCAGGCTCAGGGACATGCCACCATCTGACACCAGCCTTGGAGCAGAGCTGGAGAATCGAATAATTTTTATAACCATTACCAAGAGGAGAACAAAACATTATAAAAACAGAGGACGGAATTGATATATATGGCATTTTAGAACCATTTATAAAATGAAAAGAAGTCTACATTTTTACCAGTTCTGCCCTTTACTAAAATGCTTCCATCTCACGACTGAAAAATGTTTGCAGAAAACATACGAGAAGTATCCATTGGCCTAATTAATTAGTGGTCAGAGATAGCAGTGTTAGGACTGCGGCTGCTTATCTTATTATGTTGATGTTGCATACTTTACAGTCCGTGATTAATCAAAGACTTATGATAGCTTTAAAGCACAGAAAGCAATGACTCATTACACTACAAAGAAGCACTTCTAGACAGATACCATTTCACCTTAGTGGATGCTGTGACCTTATAGATTATACACGTCCCATTGAAGATCACAAAGACTTTTTAAGTGTGTTCATAATTCATGTTTGGAGCGTATGTTTATTAAATTGCAAGACACATTTCATTTATTTAGAGCTTTGAGATGCGCGGAATACCTGCAAATAAGATATCTAATGTCTTAAGAAATAACTGGAAAACGATCCCTACGATAAAGAAAAAACATCCAAATAATAGAGTAATGTAGAAAGGAACGGCCATAACTAGACTGTGATATAGATATATATTGAGACCACTTTTAAGGTGCCCATACACCTTCTAGAGTTGTCAACCAAATGCTCATTCATCCGGCTCCCCCATACACTTGCTCAGCCAAGCATGCATGTTTTATGAATATGGAAAATGGAGTAGACTGTTGCCAGACACCTCTAGCAGCTTATCTTCAGATATATTGTGGAAATCCAACATGCCGATTAGAGAGTGAATCAAATTTGTAATTTCCTAAAAGTTTCAGATTTGGACGAAACGTGAACAAACTGAGTCGTCACTAAGATCCAATAGGCTTTACATTGCCGAAAGATCAAAGAAATGTCACAATTGACTCCAACCTCCAACTAAATCACATTCTTTGTGGTCATCTTGGCAGCCAATGATTCAAAATCATTTACAAAATTTTGAAAAATTCGCAGAATTGACTCAGCACAAATCATTTCCGATTTTGGCAAAACATGAATAACCCGAACAACTAAGAACCAATACATTTTTTCTAACCAAGACCAAAGAAATTGAAAACTTTACTCCAATCTGCAACTAATTGATGTTGTTCCAGCCAATGATTCAAAATTCAAAATTTTAAAAATGTGAATTGACTCAGCACAAATGAAATTTGTTGTGAATGTTCCCAAAAGTTTCTGATTCTGGTGAAACTAGAACAAACCATATTATCAATAAGAACCAAAACATCAAAGAAATATCAAATTTTACTTCAACCTCCAACAAAGTCCTTCCAGCCAATGATTCAAAATCTTTTAAAAAATTCCAAAAGTTCTGTGAATCAATTCCACACAAATCTTTTCCAATTTGGCAAAACATGAATAACCCTTATAATTAAAGAACCAATAGGCTACCAAGATCAAAGGAATGGCAAACTTTACTCTGACCTACAACTAACTGACTTCCTTACAGCCAATGATTCAAAATCTTTTATAAAAATTTGAAAAATATGAATTGACTCAGCACATTTGTCGCAAATTTTCCCAAAAGTTTTGATTGGAATTATCAATAAGAACCAAAACATCAAATAAATATCAAATTTATATATACAGTGGGGCAAAAAAGTATTTAGTCAGTCACCAATAGTGCAAGTTCCACCACTTAAAAAGATGAGAGGCGTCTGTAATTTACATCATAGGTAGACCTCAACTATGAGAGACAAAATGAGAAAACAAATCCAGAAAATCACATTGTCTGATTTTGTAAGAATTTATTTGCAAATTATGGTGGAAAATAAGTATTTGGTCAGTAACAAAATTTCATCTCAATACTTTGTTATATATCCTTTGTTGGCAATGACAGAGGTCAAACGTTTTCTGTAAGTCTTCACAAGGTTGGCACACGCTGTTGTTGGTATGTTGGCCCATTCCTCCATGCAGATCTCCTCTAGAGCAGTGATGTTTTGGGGCTGTCGCTTGGCAACACGGACTTTCAACTCCCTCCAAAGGTTTTCTATAGGGTTGAGATCTGGAGACTGGCTAGGCCACTCCAGGACCTTGAAATGCTTCTTACAAAGCCACTTCTTCGTTGCCCTGGCGGAGTGCTTTGGATCATTGTCATGTTGAAAGACCCAGCCACGTTTCATCTTCAATGCCCTTGCTGATGGAAGGAGGTTTGCACTCAAAATCTCACGATACATGGCCCCATTCATTCTTTCATGTACCCGGATCAGTCGTCCTGGCCCCTTTGCAGAGAAACAGCCCCAAAGCATGATGTTTCCACCCCCATGCTTTACAGTAGGTATGGTGTTTGATGGATGCAACTCAGTATTCTTTTTCCTCCAAACACGAAAAGTTGTGTTTCTACCAAACAGTTCCAGTTTGGTTTCATCAGACCATAGGACATTCTCCCAATACTCTTCTGGATCATCCAAATGCTCTCTAGCAAACTTCAGACGGGCCCGGACATGTACTGGCTATAGCAGGGGGACACGTCTGGCCCTGCAGGATCTGAGTCCCTGGCGGCATAGTGTGTTACTGATGGTAGGCTTTGTTACATTGGTCCCAGCTCTCTGCAGTTCATTCACTAGGTCCCCCCGCATGGTTCTAGGATTTTTGCTCACCGTTCTTGTGATCATTTTGACCCCACGGGGTGAGATTTTGCGTGGAGCCCCAGATCGAGGGAGATTATCAGTGGTCTTGTATGTCTTCCATTTTCTAATTATTGCTCCCACAGTTGATTTCTTCAATCCAAGCTGGTTGCCTATTGCAGATTCAGTCTTCCCAGCCTGGTGCAGGGCTACAATTTTGTTTCTGGTGTCCTTTGACAGCTCTTTGGTCTTCACCATAGTGGAGTTTGGAGTCTGACTGTTTGAGGGTGTGCACAGGTGTCTTTTTATACTGATAACAAGTTTAAACAGGTGCCATTACTACAGGTAATGAGTGGAGGAAAGAGGAGACTCTTAAAGAAGAAGTTACAGGTCTGTGAGAGCCAGAAATCTTGATTGTTTGTAGGTGACCAAATACTTATTTTCCACCATAATTTGCAAATAAATTCTTACAAAATCTGACAATGTGATTTTCTGGATTTGTTTTCTCATTTTGTCTCTCATAGTTGAGGTCTACCTATGATGTAAATTACAGATGCCTCTCATCTTTTTAAGTGGTGGAACTTGCACTATTGGTGACTGACTAAATACTTTTTTGCCCCACTGTGTGTATATATATATATATATATATATATATATACATACTGTATATATATATATATATATATATATATATATATATATATATATATTTATATATATATATATATATATATCAAATTTAACTCCAACGTCCAATGAACTTAAGTCCTTCCAACCAATGATTCAAAATCTTTGACAAAAATTTGAAAAGTTCTATGATTTGACTTAGTCCAAATCAAATTTGTTATGAATATACCACATGTTTTAGATTTTGGCAAAATGTAAAGATTTCCTATTATTATTAAGAACCGATAATCTATTTATTACCAAAACACCGAAGTAATATCAAAATTTACTCCAACCTCCAACCAATTGACATCCTTTGTGGTCATCTTTCCAGCCAATGATTCAAAATTTCCTATACAAATTCCAAAAAAATTCACATTACCTTTTTTATCTTCCCATTAATCCGATTGATTCATTCAGAATTCTTGGCCCTTTCGTTCTAATAAGTTCTTAAGCAAGAACGTCACCTCTCCTCTTGGACTAGAAGCCAAAGACTAGTCATTCTTTTTCCGCTTTTAACCATTGGTATCGGCCGTAAAGTATCACGAGGCAGCACGTTGAGCAAAGAGCCGAACGTCCTGTGTCAGCAGCAACAAATTGAGCAATGCTCGTAACAGTACAGTAAATCCCCTGTGCTAAGAATATATGCAAGTAAATTGGAAATTTGGTGAATGCCCAAAGGCAGCGGGATAGATTAATGTAATTTGATTCCTCACAGTCTCTATAAAAAAAAAATAAAGAAATAAATAAAAATGGCGAATCGCGCCGCATTTTATCTAAAGTAAATGTTGCATCTGCACATTAGATAAAGCATCGTGTTTATGCGGCTTCTATTGCTCTTGAACAATGTACTGTAGTTCAAGAAAATATATTATTACTCTCATTTGGCAGAGTTAGGCTGACTTATTCGAAAGCCTTTTTTTCAATTTTACTACCGCGAGGCTGAAGTCTGAGACACAAAATGCACGGAAGTATCGCCGAGAACATAAAGTTGAAATATGACATTTTTTACTCAAGTACTCCGGTCAAACCCTGATAAATCATACTAGCCAAGCAGTGATCTTATCCCTCCCGACTTAAATAAATCCAGCCTTGCAAGTTCATGTTGTTGGAAGTTGTCACTAAATGGAACTGTGACCTTATCCGATGTGTGAACTTATCCGGCAGACAGCAACATTTATTGTGAAGATTACAGAATGGGAAAAATATACTTTGGATAATTGTAATTTTGGCCATATGCAACTTGCCCAGACAACATCTTTGTCATGTGTCAATACTGATGTCTCTTGTTGCCTAAAACGAGTCATCTGGAAATGGTACTGCTCAAAAATATAATCCGGAAATTTTTTATTTTGCAGACGTAACGTGTAGTTCTTGCTGCTAATAGTTGAAGGGGTCGTCTGGTCTATTATGTTTCCGAATGCCATATCAGGACAAAGATGAAGGAGAGTCCTCCACTCCAGAGCTCCATCAATTACAGAGAGTCTAGAGCTCCTACCATAAGCATCTCTCTATGGAGAACCTGGGAGCCATGTAATACCCCATTTCGCCTGCAGAGGTGCTGCAGGAAAATGAAACATTTGGGATCTGCTGCAATTTACAGATGATTGCTGGAGATCTGGACTCTATGACCAATTTATATTTATATCAAAATGTATCGTCTGAACTCGGCAACTGTTTTAATGGCTGCTTGGTAAGAAAATTATTATTATTATTATTATTATTATTATTATTATTTCTTATGACAGATTTTACAATTTCTACTATTTTATGGTATAATTTTAGAAGACTGTGTTATACAGTGCAAAAGTTGGTGTAAAAAGTAATTTAAAAAGGGAATGAATGGGTATCAACAGTGGAAGGAGGAATAGGAGGTGCATAGTAGCCATAGAGCTATATTAAGAAAGCCTAAGCTGACAAAAGCCATGAGACAATGCTACGTCTCTGAGGACAGTCTTAATGTCCCTGAGGCCCCACTCACACGGGGAGTGGATTGGCGTATTTTGGCCCTGAGAGTGACGCAGGAAGATGCGTCTTAATAGTACTAAAACGCGACAGTCGCGGCTTTCCCCTCCGGAGAAGGCTCAAATAAATGGTCCAAGTCTGGAGAGTGCTGCCACGAGGTGGACACCGGGCCTGGATCAGCTGCGGAGTCTGCCTGAAGAAAGGGCAGCTCGTTCCTATTTTCTGTGAGTGGCAAAAAGTAAGCTAGCGGTCTACATAGACCTCCATTGTGAGGGGGTGGATTATGACGTGGATTCAGCGCCAAAATCTGTCCCCTCTTGCCCTGTGTGAGCGGGACCTTAAACATCTCCAGTGGATTTCAGTTGATGTTATCGTTTTTAGCTAGATATGTGACACTATAGGTGTTGATAAATCCCTTCTCTCTCTACTTCAAGCTTCTATGGTTTGGTGTATGGGCATCTTCGGCTCCATCCCAGACTCCATCTATGTACTGGCAGAAAGAAAAGTCCTGCATGGAGCATTATAGTCTATGGGGATAACGCAGATAACTGCTTTTTTAGCAGAAGGTCTCTCCGCTTTTGGGGTCCCCATGCGGACTCGAATGACAGAGAGTCAAACACTAGTTTGAACCTAGTGTAAAATGAGTTGTCCAAGATCCCATGTGTATTGGATACTGGTGACCCCCAGGGTGTCATGGTGTTGTACCCCCATTAATCATATACTGATGACCTAGCTTGTGAAGAGGTCATTAGTATCCAATACACATGGGGTCTTGGATAACACTTTTAAGTACCTGACAGCGGGTTCACAACTGCACACGGTCTTCGCTTTAGTCAATCCGGTGGATTTCCATCTTCTGACCCAAGAAACTGGACAGGAGATGGAAACCTGGTGGTCAGTTTTCAAACCCATTCACTTGAATGGGTTTACAAAGTGACCACCTATGTGCGTTTTCTGCCTCTCGTCGGTGAAACTGTTTTTTTTAACTGGACACAAAGGGTCAGTTCACACGTGAACTGCCCGCGCGAGTTTTGACACCGAGAGAGACGCGGTGAGCTGCGTCTCTCTCTTGTCAAAACCCGCCTGCCGCGACCATCGCGGTCGCAGCTTTCCCCTCCGCTGTCGGCTCAAATGAATGAGCCGACATAGGAGGGAGCTGCCGGGGGCGGAAGCCGCGCGGCTGAGCCCGCACAGCTTCCGCCTGAAGAAAGGGCATGTCCTTTCTTTTCTCCGCTAGCGGCAGCCCGCCGCTAGCGGAAAAAAATAGCCCGGTGGCCTACATAGACCACCATTGTAAAGGGGCGGATTTTGAAACAAAATCCGCTGTCAAAATCCGCCCCTTTGCCTACGTGTGAACTAGCCCAAAGTCCTGCATGTCCAACTTTGTGTCCATTTAAAAAAAACGGTTTCGCCGCAGACAGGCAGAAGATGCACACGGGCGATCACTTTACAAATCCATTCCAGCGACCACCGAGTTTCCATACCCTGTCCAGTTTCTCGGGACAGAAGACGGAAACCCGCCGGATTGGCTAAAGCGGAGACCGGGCGCAGGTGTGAACCCGCCATGATCCTTGTGTCTGATTGCTGTGGGCCTCATCTCATGAGTCCCCCAATGAGCATTCCTTGCTGTTAGTTTCTGGACAATTATGATCTCTTCTGTCAGGTGGGTGGTCCTTTTCTTTCTGTTCCAGCCCAGGACTGCCCACCTGTCAGTATAAAGCATAATTTTGCTAAAATGAACACCAATGATTGCTCACGAACAGCGGGAGCTACAGGAAAAATTTGTCCAACTGTGCCGGGCTCGGCGAAGCAGCACCTACTGAAGGATGCAATGAATCGGAGTTGGATGAGTTGGTGATATGTCCTCTTTAATACACTGATCAAGGCGGCATAGCTTGTTGGCACCCCCTAGCACCACATAACCAAGGCAAATGTCCCATCATCCTCCAAAACACTCTGACCATAAGTAAATACCATTATTTTATTACCAAACAATTAAGCTCTATCTATCTTCATAGATATGGATCCAGTGAAAGCATGCCAAGTATGCCGCCGCACGCCAGATCAGGTGTTTTCTATGTACGGCTCACTTGTAACTTTGCTCAGTTATGTATCCTACCTCCCTTTTCCTGTCTCCATGTGTCCCCTTTTATATCTTTATTCCTCTGTCACTCTCACCCTGCCTGGTTTTCCTCGCACAAATGCACATGATACAGAAATGCCAGGGACTTGGCAAGAGGCAGCTGATGATATGACTGGAGAGGGTTTTGTTGATAAGATCATCATCTGCTTCTGGACTCAAGGGCTTGCTTCTTTCCTCGGAAGAGGTGCAGCCACCCCTGATAAATGTCCCTTTGTGTGAAGATCTTTCCTGATACATGCAAAGACATTTTGTCCTCCCATCTGTTTGTTTTGTTATGTGTTCAGGATTAATATCACACAGTCCAATGCCTTTTGTTGAGGCATCTCTCGAAAAAACTAAATCTGCTCCCTTTGTACCGAACACATCCTGACTCGTGCATACCGCACGATATTACAGCACTACATCACTGGCACATGCATCCATTAGAGATGGCCGAACCTCAGAAGATTTGCTTGGTCTTGGGTTCGAACAAAGCGATCGTTTTGCTCGTTTTGGTCTGAGCCTGTTCGGATGGAACTGGAAATGAAATTATTGTATTCTGGGGTTTCTTCAGTCCCCAGAGTATAATAATTTACCGCAATGCTTGTCACGGGGGCCATTGGAGTTCATCCAAGTTGAATCCAGTTTAGTTAAAAAACTAAGAATTTGGGATATTCAGGTTGAACCTGGCTCATGCGGTTTGCCCATCTCTAACATTGATGACTTTTTATACATACTGTACGCCATATACAGTGAAACACTACTTATTTGCACGATATCAATGTCTTATTTCAATTTGGCTTCTGTCTAACCTTCCACCCCAACCTGTGTAGGAATCCTCATCGAACATGACTCCATTTCTGCCACAATATTAGCAATAAGAAAGGAATCGGAACTGGACTAACCATCTGGGTACTGGGGCATTGGCCCATTGGCCTTTATCCAGTTACAACATGACCTAAAAGGCTTTTTCCCATGAACATAACCAGATATAAATTTGTGGACAAATAAAAATTAAAAATTTTTGCAAATATAAATAATTAAAAAATTTGCTGAGTATAAAGATTTTCTCTAACTAGCTTAGTGTTGACATCTATTGCCTTGATCAGTTGCCAACAGATACGAACAGGAACTTTCTATGGTCTAGAACTTTTCAGAATTCCAGCCATGATGTCCTTATTGTTGACAGGTTATCAGGAGGACACTACATGTATGAGAAGATAACCTGAACACAATAAGGACATCATGGCTGGTTATCGGGAGGACACTACATGTGTGAGAAGATAACCCGACCACAACAAGGACATCATGGCTGGTTATCAGGAGGACACTACATGTATGAGAAGATAACCTGGACACAATAAGGACATCATGGCTGGTTATCAGGAGGACACTACATGTGTGAGAAGATAACCTGGACACAATAAGGACATCATGGCTGGTTATCAGGAGGACACTACATGTATGAGAAGATAACCGGACACAATAAGGACATCATGGCTGGTTATCAGGAGGACACTACATGTATGAGAAGATAACCCGACCATAATAAGGACATCATGGCTGGGTTTCACACCATAGAAAGTTCCTGCATTTATGGTCATATCCATAGGCAACTGATGAAGACAAGTAATAACCACTAAGATGGTTAAAGAAAATCTTTAAAACCCTGAAAAATTATTTATATATATATTTTTTTTAAATTAATCTTAAATGTCTACAACTATGGTTACGTTCATGGGAAAATCCCTTTAATATTAAAGTACAAGTGATATATATTATTCAATTGCAATTTTAACCAAACCAAATTGTACTATGGGTATAGTTGATGGTAAGGGGCTCAGGTGCCCAGTTGACCCCATTTGTAGAAGGAAGGAACAGGCTTAGAATTCCAAAAAAAACAACCCAAAAACCACAAGACAGTTGAAGAAAGAGAACACTGACCATCATGTCACAGGATAATATTATGTACTAGCATGACCCAATGCCTGAAGAAGAACCCCACTTGGTTTGATATATATATAAGTTGAGACTTACAGACTCTCTGAATTACAATGACAACCTTCGATACATTCTTGGCATAGGTTCAAGTTCATATATAAAAGAAATCTTATTATTACTTGTCATAATTGAGAAAACTACCCACTGTAGACATCGGCTTGTATTGTAATTGGAGAATGAGGAATCCGCATTATTTGGATTAATTTGGGATTAATCAGACGTCATTTTTCAGAATCATCAGTAAGAAATCACGAGCCGTAATCTAGAGGATTATTCAATATATAGAGTCTACAGAAATGGCACAACCAACAAACCATGAAGGTATCATTAGTATATGGAATCTAGGAATTTTTTTAAACTCCCCCCCCCTTTTTGCTATTACAATATATTTTCTGCTCGCTCTGGCAGCACGTACTCCAGAATTGGAACAATATGCAAAGATTAGCATAACCATTGTACAAGAATGGAAAATGTGCGACCTATTACATATCTTTACTAAGATGTTGCTATTGAGCCCTTTGAGCAACAAGAATTTTACTTCTCCCCTCTTTGGAGCAACGAGAGCACCCTCATTGCTCCAAAAATTGTCCGATTCCCAAAACACCAATAGGCTAAGCCCCCACATAGCGGGCCGCGGGAAAAAAAATGAATACTATCCCCCTTCTGCACCCACATTGCTATTTTCTGCAAATGTGGGAGGAGATCAGGGAGGGCCGTGAAGGGGACACGTATTATAAATCATTATTTTCTGATGTAAAGAGTTCCGGAATGGGAAAGTTCCCGATCACCATTTTGGTGAATGGGCGCATGTCTGATTTCTGAAGAGGCCGAAGTCTTGCACCTGTCTGGGGCTTTATTAAGACTGGTGTATGAAATGACAATCTTAATATATCGGCCTTGTCACGGAGCGAAGGTATACGTCTTCCTCCGGATGGTCTTTTGAATCAACACGGACGCAAGAGGTCGGGAGACAACAGCAATTTATTGTAATCCACAAAGTTAGTAGCCGGCGGCGGTCACATCAACCGTAATAACAATAAGTCCACAGAAGTCACAATCCAATGATAGCTTTGGTTCCTTGGTCCTGTAACTAAATCCTGGCTCTCTGCAGAGCTGTGCACAGGCCGGCTAACCCATACTAACTGCTAGCTATATACTATATACTAAGACTGTTACACCTATATCTGTGGGTGGGAAGGGCTGAGTCACAGATCCTTCCCCCCTCACCTATACCAAGAAGAGCAGACTCCCTGTCTCCTGTGGACAATGCACCATCCAACATCTTCTTGGAGACACCGATCAGATTATCTCCACCCATTGTCCTCACTAGTTAGAGGTATTTGCATACAATGTGCTAACACACTAGACCCTAATCAGCCAACTACTAGAGATGAGCGAACAGTGTTCTATCGAACACATGTTCGATCGGATATCAGGGTGTTCGCCATGTTCGAATCGAATCGAACACCACGTGGTAAAGTGCGCCAAAATTCGATTCCCCTCCCACCTTCCCTGGCGCCTTTTTTGCACCAATAACAGCGCAGGGGAGGTGGGACAGGAACTACGACACCGGGGGCATTGAAAAAAATTGGAAAAAGTCATTGGCTGCCGAAATCAGGTGACCTCCATTTTAGACGAATAGTGGATTTCAAATCCGGGTCATATGAGAATGTGAACTTTGTGACTATGAGACAGGGATAGCTGTACAGGCAGGGATAGCTAGGGATAACCTTTATTTAGGGGGGAATGTTATTAAAAATAACTTTTTGGGGCTCTATCGGGTGTGTAATTGTGATTTTTGTGAGATAAACTTTTTCCCATAGGGATGCATTGGCCAGCGCTGATTGGCCGAATTCCGTACTCTGGCCAATCAGTGCTGGCCAATGCATTCTATTAGCTTGATGAAGCAGAGTGTGCACAAGGGTTCAAGCGCACCCTCGGCTCTGATGTAGCAGAGCCGAGGCTGCACAAGGGTTCAAGCGCACCCTCGGCTCTGATGTAGGAGAGCCGAGGGTGCACTTGAACCCTTGTGCACCCTCAGCTCTGCTACATCAGAGCCGAGGGTGCGCTTGAACCCTTGTGCACACTCTGCTTCATCAAGCTAATAGAATGCATTGGCCAGCGCTGATTGGCCAATGTATTCTATTAGCCTGATGAAGTAGAGCTGAATGTGTGTGCTAAGCACACACATTCAGCTCTACTTCATCGGGCTAATAGAATGCATTGGCCAGCGCTGATTGGCCAGAGTACGGAACTCGACCAATCAGCGCTGGCTCTGCTGGAGGAGGCGGAGTCTAAGATCGCTCCACACCAGTCTCCATTCAGGTCCGACCTTAGACTCCGCCTCCTCCGGCAGAGCCAGCGCTGATTGGCCGAAGGCTGGCCAATGCATTCCTATGCGAATGCAGAGACTTAGCAGTGCTGAGTCAGTTTTGCTCAACTACACATCTGATGCACACTCGGCACTGCTACATCAGATGTAGCAATCTGATGTAGCAGAGCCGAGGGTGCACTAGAACCCCTGTGCAAACTCAGTTCACGCTAATAGAATGCATTGGCCAGCGCTGATTGGCCAATGCATTCTATTAGCCCGATGAAGTAGAGCTGAATGTGTGTGCTAAGCACACACATTCAGCACTGCTTCATCACGCCAATACAATGCATTAGCCAGTGCTGATTGGCCAGAGTACGGAATTCGGCCAATCAGCGCTGGCTCTGCCGGAGGAGGCGGAGTCTAAGGTCGGACCTGAATGGAGACTGGTGTGGAGCGATCTTAGACTCCGCCTCCTCCAGCAGAGCCAGCGCTGATTGGTCGAGTTCCGTACTCTGGCCAATCAGCGCTGGCCAATGCATTCTATTAGCCCGATGAAGTAGAGCTGAATGTGTGTGCTTAGCACACACATTCAGCTCTACTTCATCAGGCTAATAGAATACATTGGCCAATCAGCGCTGGCCAATGCATTCTATTAGCTTGATGAAGCAGAGTGTGCACAAGGGTTCAAGCGCACCCTCGGCTCTGATGTAGCAGAGCCGAGGCTGCACAAGGGTTCAAGTGCACCCTCGGCTCTCCTACATCAGAGCCGAGGGTGCGCTTGAACCCTTGTGCAGCCTCGGCTCTGCTACATCAGAGCCGAGGGTGCGCTTGAACCCTTGTGCACACTCTGCTTCATCAAGCTAATAGAATGCATTGGCCAGCACTGATTGGCCAGAGTACGGAATTCGGCCAATCAGCGCTGGCCAATGCATTCTATTAGCCCGATGAAGTAGAGCTGAATGTGTGTGCTAAGCACACACATTCAGCACTGCTTCATCACGCCAATACAATGCATTAGCCAGTGCTGATTGGCCAGAGTACGGAATTCGGCCAATCAGCGCTGGCTCTGCTGGAGGAGGCGGAGTCTAAGATCGCTCCACACCAGTCTCCATTCAGGTCCGACCTTAGACTCCGCCTCCTCCAGCAGAGCCAGCGCTGATTGGCCGAATTCCGTACTCTGGCCAATCAGCACTGGCTAATGCATTGTATTGGCTTGATGAAGCAGTGCTGAATGTGTGTGCTTAGCACACACATTCAGCTCTACTTCATCGGGCTAATAGAATGCATTGGCCAGCGCTGATTGGCCGAATTCCGTACTCTGGCCAATCAGCACTGGCTAATGCATTGTATTGGCTTGATGAAGCAGTGCTGAATGTGTGTGCTTAGCACACACATTCAGCTCTACTTCATCGGGCTAATAGAATGCATTGGCCAATCAGCGCTGGCCAATGCATTCTATTAGCGTGAACTGAGTTTGCACAGGGGTTCTAGTGCACCCTCGGCTCTGCTACATCAGATTGCTACATCTGATGTAGCAGTGCCGAGTGTGCATCAGATGTGTAGTTGAGCAAAACTGACTCAGCACTGCTAAGTCTGCATTCGCATAGGAATGCATTGGCCAGCCTTCGGCCAATCAGCGCTGGCTCTGCCGGAGGAGGCGGAGTCTAAGGTCGGACCTGAATGGAGACTGGTGTGGAGCTATCTTAGACTCCGCCTCCTCCAGCAGAGCCAGCGCTGATTGGTCGAGTTCCGTACTCTGGCCAATCAGCACTGGCCAATGCATTTCTATGGGGAAAAGTTAGCTTGCGAAAATCGCAAACTGACAGGGATTTCCATGAAATAAAGTGACTTTTATGCCCCCAGACATGCTTCCCCTGCTGTCCCAGTGTCATTCCAGGGTGTTGGTATCATTTCCTGGGGTGTCATAGTGGACTTGGTGACCCTCCAGACACGAATTTGGGTTTCCCCCTTAACGAGTTTATGTTCCCCATAGACTATAATGGGGTTCGAAACCCATTCGAACACTCGAACAGTGAGCGGCTGTTCGAATCGAATTTCGAACCTCAAACATTTTAGTGTTCGCTCATCTCTACCAACTACACATTGATGTATATAACAGGTTAGAGAATACATTCCACATGAAATATATATTACACATTGCCTATAATATAGACTCTAACCATCCCGTGACAGGCCTCATTTATTATAATACAGCTAGTAACGTGTCAAAAAATAGGAGATTTTGGTGTTATTTTTTGCTCGTTTTCACACATCTGGCAATAGACTGAAGTCTATGAGGGGATCTGAGGGAACAAGTCCCAGTTGGCCATGTTTATCCATGGTCTGAATAAAGGGGTTGGCCAGGAATTACAGTACTCGGGGAGGAGGCCGGGAAGGTAAAACATAAAAAAAGTAAAATTATACTCACCTGTCCCTGATGTTTTGATGTCCCCCGCCGCTGTCCGGTCCTTCGTGCAATGAGGCTTGTGCCAGCAGAAGTCTTCGCGACACTTGACTGCTGAGGCCAAGCAGTGACCTCAGCAGCCTAAGGAAAGGAATCGGTGACATCGGTGAGTGACATCATCAGTTCCTTTCCTATGCTCATTAAGGTCACTGATTGGCTTTAGTAAATACATGCAGTGAGGACTTCTGCCAGAACAAGGGATGGACTGGACAACAACAGGGGACACCAGAGCACCAGGGACAGGTGACTATGGCCTGGTTCCCATCTGCGTTCGGCTTACCATTTGGGGAGTACGCTTGGGGACCTCCCAAACAGAAACCTATTTGCATGAAAAAGTGGTTACCTTAGGAAACTGGTGGACTCCATAGACTATGGGGTCTGTGTAGTTTCCGCTTGGTTTCCGCACGGAATGGGGAATGGCAGATAGGGGAACGGAATGGTGGATAGGGGAAAGGAATAGCGGATAGGGGAACAGAATGGCGGATAGGGGAACAGAATGGTGGATAGGGGAACGGAATGGTGGCTAGAGGAATGGAATGGTAGATAGAGGAACATAATGGTAGATAGAGGAACGGAATGGTGGCTAGAGGAATGGAATGGTGGCTAGAGGAATGGAATGGTAGATAGAGGAACATAATGGTAGATAGAGGAACGGAATGGTGGCTAGAGGAATGGAATGGTAGATAGAGGAATGGTATGGTGGATAGGGGAATGGAATGGTGGATAGGGGAACGGAATGGTGCCTAGAGGAACGGAAAGGTAGATAGAGGAACGTAATGGTAGATAGAGGAACGGAATGGTGGCTAGAGGAACGTAATGGTAGATAGAGGAACGTAATGGTAGATAGAGGAATGGTATGGTGGATAGGGGAAGGGAATGGTAGATTGGGGAACAGAATGGCCTAAATGCAGTTGAGATCCGGGCCTAAGACTTTTTGTTATGTTTCACCTTTCCCGGCCTCCTGCCCATGCCTTATAATTTCTGGACAACTTTAATTTGTTGCTTTTTTCAGCCACTTTGCTTTGGTGATCTTTTTTTTAACAATACTTTATTGAAACAGATTTTATTTTATCAGTTTCCATCATTTTTCTTCTTTCTATTTATGTCGTCTCTATTACCTTACAAATCACAATTCACTATAAAAATAATACAACACGGATTCATTCATTCATTTATTGCATCGGCTTTCCAATAAAAAACGGAAAAAGTCAGCCCAAGAGTGAAATTTATGTAGGTCTGAATTTTTTTCTATCGAATGGGCAGATATCCCCGAGTACATAAAGGACGCCATTGCGAGAAAAGGATTCGGGTTTGCCATTAATGTATCATCGCTGAATGACGTTATGTCATACATGCCGCAATTACATTTTATGTGAGCAAAATATCTGCAGTGAAATCTTGTGGCGGCTATAAAACTTTAAGATGGGAATCTGAAAGAAGTAAAAACGACACGTTACGGAAAACAAATTACGTCCTATATTTAATCCTGTAAACTGTGATGTTTGCGGCGGCAGGAGGGGATGATAGGAAACTCGAGCGTTGAAGGAGGAATGTCACAGTGTTTTGATAAGAGAGCTATGAACTTTTTTTTCCCCCTGGTGAGATTATCAAGAAGAACTGAACAAAATGCATCATTTATAACCCGGAGCCCCACCATTATCTCAGGCCGAGACACTTGTTTTAAAACACACAAGGACCTTTTCTCCGGGACTAAAGCCCTCTGTTCGGCTTTAGACTTCTTTAGAATCATGAAAGAAAGTTGACACACATGTAGTCGGAAGTTTCTAAGCAACCGCGCAATGGGTGGCAGAAAGGCCATTTGTGCACCCTGAAGGTCACCACGGAAAAGTGCCGAGGAAGCAGAAGAGAAGCACAAGACCCTTTGATCACAGATATCTTATAGGGTAAGGAAGGGATATAAAGAATGCAATGCTAAAAAGAAAACAATACATAAAACAGATCTGAAAAAAAAATGGAACACGAGGATCAGATTGTGGAAGATCAATTCTTATTGCCGCGGGGAAATAATAGATTTATGTACATTGTAATCTATACTATATACACAGAGTATGAGCGAAAACAAGGAAAACTATAGCTTAAGTAAGGATCACTGAGCAACATTTTCTATCTATCTATCTATCGTTCTATCTATCTATCTATCTATCTATCAACTATCTATTTATCTATCTATTTATCTATCACTATCTATCTATCTATCTATCTATCTATCTCCTATCTATCTATCTATCTATCTATCTCCTATCTATCTATCTATCTATCTATCTATCTATCTATCTATCTCCTATCTATCTATCTTTCTATCTATCTATATCCTATCTATCATCTATCTATCTATCTATCTATCTATCTATCTATCTATCCATCTATTATCTATCTATCTATCATCTATCTATCTATCTCCTATCTATCTATCTATCTATCTATCTATCTATCTATCTATCTATCTCCTATCTATCTATCTATCTATCTATCTATCTATCTATCTCCTATCTATCTATCTATCTTTCTATCTATCTATATCCTATCTATCATCTATCTATCTATCTATCTATCTATCTATCTATCTCCTATCTATCTATCTATCTATCTATCTATCTATCTATCTATTTATCTATCTATCTTTCTATCTATCTATATCCTATCTATCATCTATCTATCTATCTATCTCCTATCTATCTATCTATCTATCTATCTATCTCCTATCTATCTATCTATCTATCTATCTATCTATCTATCTATCTCCTATCTATCTATCTATCTATCTATCTATCTATCTATCATCTATCTATCTATCTATCTATCTATCTATCTATCATCTATCTATCTATCTATCTATCTATCTATCTATCTATCTTCTATCTATCTATCTATCTATCTATCTATCTCCTATCTATCTATCTATCTATCTATCTATCTATCTCCTATTTATCTATCTATCTATCTACTTTGTCTGTCTATAGTATCATCTAAATACATGGCCCATTTCCAGACATAGTGTGTGTTGAAACAATGCTGCTTCATGGTCGAATAAAGTTTCTGTCTGACTTTTTACCAAATATTAGACAGCTGATTTTTTTATATTCAACATATTCCTAAAACAACCTTCATGCCCTAGCAAAATACATGTCAGTCAGTACCATTACCGGACAAAAACTTGCTATTTTTTTGCTATAATTTAGCTCAGCTCCATTGGGACAGTGCTTGATCTGTGACTACAGTGAGTGTGAGGTAGGCCTAGACACGCCCCCTGTTTCATCATTGGTTCAGGCTGCTGCACTCTCACTTCCTCTGCAGCTCTGCCTCCTCTGATAGGCTGCTATCTATAACACACGCCCACTGCAGGCTCTCCAGGAAGTCAGTACATCGAGATCAGATTTGTATTTCAGAAATAAAGCAGGATGATGATAATGTGCAGACTACTAAACACCAATGGTAAAAAGCAGATTACCGGGTAATTGCCCCATATAAACAGTACTGAGGAGCATGGGCCTTAGTATAGTGAGCCCTGGAGTGTTGGTTTAAGGACTATTTGATAAAGGTTGTTGACAATTGCACCCAGATTTCCATCCAAGAGTGTACATGTCATAGAGGTAGCCCATATAGATGCTATGGGACTCTTGGAGATGGGTAAGATGCTATAGGATGTTCCTCTACAAAATAACTATATTGTGAAACGAAATGATGGATATTTTCACAATGGTCATGGCAAGGGAAATAGACAGAGTGTTTTTTCTCCTGTCAGTATGTCTTTGTAGAATGGAAGGAAATCCACACAAACACGGGGAGAACATACAAACTCCTTGCAGATGTTGTTCCTGGCGGGATTTGAGCCCAGGGCTCCAGCACTGCAAGGCTGCAGTGCTAACCACTGAACCACCGTGTTGCCCCTAATAGATAACATACTTGTGAGTAGAAAATGTGAAAATGTGAACATTATATTAGGAGCGTTCCAGCCCCATATGCCAGACAAAATTTGGTCTTCATCCAACCTAGAAACGATACACAACAAATATAACATATCTCCAAAATAACAAGTATAGTTTACTGTAGAAGTTGTTTTAATTGAATGAAATATAATATTTGTGTCTTTAACCAGAATGGATGTTCAGTCATCATTGCGACGGTATACAACAAAGTCTATAGACAAAAATGAAGGTGAATTTGGAGCTCTAGTGGAGCATTTAATCGTGTGCCTACATTGCACGGGCTTTATGTATCACCAGGACTTAACAGAGATGTGTTTTAATGAGATGCATGGGATTCTGTCCCCATGAATCCTAACCATTTGCATTCCGACACAAGCTTTAATAATGCAACGGAGAACCTTCTTACGTTTGGCACGCCGGCAATCAGAAAATGATGCAGAGCATGAACATTGTAAATATCCAATTTGCCAAAGAAGGCGACACCATATACTGCCGTGTTTGTCTATTCAGGTCCATATTAAGAGAACATTTTCAGAGCAAAAACATAATAAAATACAAAAATTACAAAAAATTTCCAATATCTTTTCTTCCCAACATTATTGCAAATTGTATTGTATAGTCTGCCCTTCCAATGGACACAATTGGGAATCCATATGGATGAGTAATGTATAGGAAGGCTAAAAAGATGAAATGACCACCATATGGGTAATGTATGTAGATATTGCTCCATGACGGAACCATTGGAGCTGCTATGGGGTCTGAGAAGAAGAAGTAGATGTCTAGGTGAGGTTGGGCCCGTATGATAAACCTATCAATCTGAACAGAGTTCTCCACCATGGAGGAGAGAAACCCAGCCAGAGGCTTATGGCGTATAGTGAATAAAAAGAAGGATTACGCAAGCAATCGGCACCAATGTCACACATTGGGATAAGGTTACACTTTTTGTTACAGAATTGTTGCATTTATGTGGGCCAAAGCCAGGAATTGAGCAAAAAGTAGAAGTATAAGAACTTCCTATAAATTTCCCATTCCTTTTGTCTTGGCCATAACAAAATCCGAAACCAAAAAACGCTGCATTTCCAGAACGTGGAGCCACAATGGGAATTGCACTTATGAAACGTAACATTCAAAGAAGTTTTACAATTAGTAAATATTCTTAAGATTTGGTTTACAAAATTGGTTTACAAAACTTCATACTCCCATTGCCCATCCCCCTGCCTCTACAATTTTATCCTTGTGGAAGGTGAGACAGGGGATCATTATTAGAGATGAGCGAGTAGGTATTCGATCGAATACTATGGTATTTGAAATACTCGTACTTGATCGAATACCACTTGCTATTCGAATGGAAAAGTTCGATGTAGAACCAGCATTGATTAGCCGAATGCTATACAGTCGGCCAATCAACGCTGGTTGTTCTCCTACCTTTAGAAGTCTTCTCCGTGCAGCGTCCCTGCGGTGTCTTCCGCTTGTAGTGCAGGCATGTGCAGTCGGCTCTGCCCAGGCCCGATGCCTAGCAGAGTGAATAAAGAGCCGGAAGACGCGCGGGGACGCTGCACGGAGAAGACTTCTCGGAGGATCCAGCCCGACCCTCACTCATGGACTTGGTAAGTATAATTTGATTGAACGTTGCCTACCCCTGAAACGAGCATTTCCCCCCATAGGCTATAATAGGGTTCGATATTCGATTCGAGTAGTCGAATATTGAGGGGCTACTCGAAACGAATATCGAACCTCGAACATTTTACTGTTCGCTCATCTCTAATCATTATGACTTTTTTTTTCTGTTGTACAATTTTTGAGCCAGTCTAACCCTTTAAAAATAAATATCCCCCCTGACAACCCCTTTAATCCCCAAAATACTACCAGTTTTCTAGCACAGGGTAGAGGGTTGTATGAGTCTTATAGTCTGTCATCAGTACCCACGAGGACCCCACCCCATGTCACCCAAGGTCACCAAATATTTCTCCACAACTTTTTGAACTTTTTGAAATCATTTAATTTTGTGCTATAAATGCAGAAAATCCCAAACCCAGTCTTGCACCTTAGCTTATGTTTTTGGTGGAAAACCCACCAGTATGTAATAGTTCGTAACAGACATGTAATATTATAACACAAAATAATACTAGAGCTACGTGATAATATATTTAGTGGTGGAGATGCGGAATTAATGATATATATTAATAATAAATCATTCTAATAATAAAACAAGTATTTCACACTTCAGCTTTCTCCCGGCACCGTACACCTGTATTCCCCTATACACCACTGAACAGATGTAGCCTGTTTCACAGCAAACACAGAAGCCGATACAACACGGCAGATGGTGTTTTGCAGTCCAATATATTAAAACAGAACTCTGTGTGTTGCAATTTTGACATAAAATAAACATTTTATTGTAGATATTGTCTGAAATGTTCCAGAGCTTTAGTTAGAAATCTACGGCTATAAATAATATTTGTGGAAACGTCATATCCCGACAAGTATAGAGAGACAAGCCGCAACATATAAGAACTGCCTTCTATTGAAAAAGAAGTTCTTCAGCAGCTGCAGAGTGTATTACACAGTAGGAGATCTCATCATATGTAGAGATAATTTGACACGAGTCGGGTTCGATCCAAATATACCAATCTGTTAATTTTGTAACAAAACCGGACAATTGGAGATTCGTCTCGGACAAGGTAAAAAGCTCACCAAGCATTGCAGCAAATTATTATACTCTAAGGCTAAGTTCACACGTGAATTACATGTGGCGTAATTTGGTCCGGAAAAGGCATTTTTTGGAGCGTTTTCTGGTAAAAGCCGCTTCAGGTGGTTTTTCCCTCCCAGACGGTGAATGGCCCGTAAAAATCTGCGTCGCAGTTTTTGGTCGCGGTTTCCACCTCCCATTCACTTCTAATCTGCCTCAAGAAAGGTCATGTCACTTATTTTTTCCATAAGCGGCAACATGCCACTCGCGGAAAAAAGAAGCCTGGCGGTCTCCATAGAACACTATTGTGAGAGGGCGGATTATGACATGGATTACGCTCCATAATCCGCCCCCTCTGTGCCCGTGTGAATGGGTTCTAAGGAGTCCTCTGAATATGAAGATACTAGGATACTGAGCTCCACTTCCTCTTCTAAGGAAGTGACATCACGTCTGTTGGTCACATGGCCCAGACCATAAGTTGCAGCATATGATGTCACTTCCTGAATATTGGAAGTGGAGCTCAGTCTCCTTCCCCTGGATAAACCCTTTATACGTTCTATAAATCAGGCAAAAACAGAGATTGTCGATCCAAAAATATGTCTCCAAATCTACTCTAAAAAAACAATGACTACGACCGTGCCCCTTCATGTATAAATGTGGGAAAAATCACATCACAGCTGTACATGGATCTTCACTGAGGACACTTCTAACATTCAGGCATTCCTTACAATCCTCCTAACTTGGGAAATAATAAATGTCAGCTTTAGCTTCAGTTTTTGAGATGAAGCAGAACCTGTCAGTGACTTCCATATAAAAGCAGTACAAGGGGCTGCAGGGAACAGGCCGCTCTGCTCAGCGTGCAGGTGTCTTTGGTCATGAAGAATTATATTGCAATGTGAACCGGATGACTAAGTGTTCGGAGCTCTGATCAACAACTGTGAAGCCTCCAGTCACATGTGCGAGAGGTTAAATTCTGTCTCCTGAGCGTCCACGTCACGCCGGCCCATGAGCGTCCCCAGCACCATATCATATCCAAGGAATCAAGATAAAGGGTGAGATTTATTAAACATTCCCAATTGTAAAACACATGGCCCAGATTTATGGAAGAGGAAATATATATATGTATGCTCGCTGTAAATTCTCTGTATGTTCCTAGATACAAGGTAACCGAGAGAGGGACTAAAAAAGTAAAAACGTCTACTAAGGAGACCACAAAGTGCCTTAAGAGCTATAGGAATAGTCAACATTTCTTATAGGCTTGATATACCCATGCAGACATGAGGAAGGCGATGTGCCGAAATCCTTCTTCTTCTTTTTGGATTCACTCTTGGTTTTGGCTTTCAAAAAACTTTATCAGACCTATTTAGTTTTTGGTTACATGTGGCTAGTTGTCATCTATAGTGATGACCCATCAGCTAGTGTTTGGACTCGTGAACTTCTAGTACCAATTTGGTTCCCTAGGTGCCCAGCAGGTACTTAAAAAAAAGGTACCAGTTACTTAATATTTTCTGGTACTTTTTCTATCGATGAGACAACCTTGGATCCTTTCAAGACTACATTTACACGAATGTTGTGCAAAACGTTGGCCGTTGAACGTTGTGTTGGCCATGAATAATGTGCGTTGATGTGAATAGCCCCTATTTGCATAAGGTGAAAATAATTAAAACTTATTATTATTATTAGAACCTCCTTCAGTCCATTATATTTAGGCCGTGGATGCAAGTTGTGTTTTTGGACTTTCTTACGTTAGCAGGAAATTGCATCCACACACTTCCGAAAAAAACCTGCCCGCAGTCTTCAACCTGGAAAGCCAAGGCCAACCACTCAAGATTGGAAGTGGAAAGTCAGAGCCAAGCCTGACACATGTGGCCTTACCCTAAAAATAAAATCTCTGGCTCCTCCCAATTTTTAAATTCCATATTACGGTATTCCCAGCTAATAAAGGGGGTAGAGATACACAATTAAGATCCTGGGCCCAATGCAAAATCTAAGATGCTGGCCTTGAGCCATTTAGAATATTAATATACTGTATTTTATTTGGCAGAAGGACACCCCCGTGGTCCAGGGTAGTGACCAGTATTGCTGCATCTCTTATAGCTACACCTTCTTAGTTCATGACCTTCATCGATAAGCCATAGAGGCGTTATACAGAGCACCGGTCAACTGGGGGGACCCAACATTACATAGACAGGACTTTGACATGGTTAATTTATTTGGCAGTGGGTCTAGAGCCCGGTAGCGGCCACTATTGCTGCACCTCCTATAGCTACTCCTCTGGAAGAGGGATCTCAGTTCATGACCTTCATTAATAACCCATAGAGGAGCTATATAGAGCAACTGTCAACTGGGGGGACCCAACATTACATAGGCAGAACACTGACCTTAATGGACAAAGGACATTGCAGGGGTACTGAACCCTAAATGAAATCTCTTCTAGCCAGTCACTGCTTCGTGCATCGGAATAACTTGGAATTTGGGGGGAATCTCAACCAGAAAAAGGCACTAGAACTTCACTAAACCAACTTTATGCCATCTCCACAGTCATTTCATCTACTTCCACTTCATTTATTTTTTGCAACACAAAAAGATCAAAAACCATCTCTATCAGGATTTCTACAATTAGCGTAAAACGATCCCCCGCGGATTTAACATTTCGCGTTGTGTTAAACAACTCTGTCGATATCCGTCAACTGAAGCAATTCACACCCACTCCGGAACGCCGTACGTGCAAGCTCTTCATTACCTGCGTGTTTATCTCTTCTACAATCCCTTCCCAGATATGGCCACATTATTGTATCATGTAATGCTTAAAAATCCATATCAGACGACTACCACCCCCATTGCATCGCGACTCCCTCGGCGCAAATTAGCAAGATATAGTTAGCTATCAAAAGTTGCATCATTAAAAACTTTAATGAATCACACGGGAGCAATTACCACTGCCAAAGTTATTAAAATGCAAAGTTAATGGCTCTTGATATACATTCGATCCCCGAAGGAAAGCGTCTTCAACTCCTAGTCATAACACGGGACTTGTGTAAGATTTTAAGATTACCGTGGCAAAAGGACACAACCACACAGCTGTCCAGGGACCTGACAGCATGACAAAGGCAATTCTGCCGGCCCAAGGATATCAAGACGCCGTGGAATTAGTTAACTGATGACCAATATAATGAAAGAAGCCGGCGACATAAAGAACAGCTGGTCGTCTCGAAGGCGATTGGTTCATCTGTTTTAATAATTGACTGAAAAGCTAAAGATCACACGCCACAAAGTTAATAGTAAATGAAGTTTTTTCTTTTTTTTATTCCCCGGAGATGCGTCTTGCATGAAAGAGACTTACCACCAAAGTCTACTTAGTGACTCCACCTCGACCTGCTGTCAACCTACAAGACATTTTTATTTCACGCACCCTGGTCGAATACTAATGAGCATCTTCCAAGACCCGCTCTCTCTCTCCTTATTTTTTTTTCCCTTCCCCGACCGAAGATGCCTAGCTTAAGAGTCCAATCTGATAAACCCCATTTACATATTTATAAAGATTTCCTTAAAAAAAGCCGAAAATCTGTTTTCTGTTGTAGCGACTATATATAGCCCTTTGAATGTATCTTGTGGGTACAAGCGCTCCACTGCTCCTCTCCCTTCGAATTTATTGCATAATATGATTCCAATGTAAATGTTGTTCATCGCACAATCACAGCACTTCAGAAACTCTTTTCTGCTGGGATAGCTTAAATCTAAACACACTCAAGCAGCATACTGCACCGGAGCAAGATTTCTTCCACAAGGGAGGGAAAAAAAAATAAAATAAAAAAAAAATAAAAAAATAAAAAAGTCAAAAATCCTTACACAACAATGCCAGGCGGAAAAAAAATCTGAACAGTTTCTGCAGAAAGATGGTCTGTCTCCAAATCCTTGTGCCCTATCAGACAAATTAAAGTAAATCAAGCATGAAATGAAGCAGAAGAGCCGTGAGATAAGGCTCCTTTAAGTCGTTTACAGATTAGGATAGAGAGAGGTGCATCTGGTCTCTGGCAGTGGAAAAGGCCAGTTTCCCGTCTCACAATAGCAGCCTGTGTATAGGATTACCTTCCCTGTCAATGACAAGGCGAACGGCGCCTGCAAAATGTCTCTAACTAACTTCTTAATGTTCCCATCTATGGGCTCCTATTAAAGTATTACCTGTGACAATGGCGGAAATAAATTTCGATAAAAAAAAAAAAAAAAAAATACACCAAACATACAGATTGCGTTGCGCGCGTCTCGATGTATCGATGAGTTAACGTGACCAATAAACTGGCAGGAGGCGCGCTCGCAAGCAGATGAGCCTTTGCTGTTATCAAGCGCCGGCTTTGCACTGCTCAAATCTGTAGATAACTTTCCAACTGGAATTAGTGACGCAGTCAGACAACCCCGCGCGTTACTGGTTGGACTGGTACTTAAACAGAAGCAATAGGATGCTGTCGCGCTATCTGATGGGATGTCGCTGATGGAGAGGGAGAGCCAATTTTTAATTGAAATTGGCATCCCATTCATGGATGGAGGTTGGCCCGCTTCTCAAGTAAAGGAAACACGCAGCCTTCACATCTTATCAGTTAAAATTCGGCTGCTATGAATTGGAGAACTTTTATATTCGACAAGAGCATTTACTGGAGATTTGGGTTTTGTTTGTTGTTTCCAAGGCTGGATGTGCCAGGTTTGTTCCTACCTTGCCGGGATAAAGCCATGGCACATACAGTCAATGTTTAACAATTTGGAACACCTCACCCTTTCCTTGCCTAGATGTTGTCTCTGGACTTATTGGGGCCGTAAATTTTTAGAAAATGGTACAAAAAGTTACGTGAACAGTTGAAGAAATGATAGATTGGAAGAAGGAGTCTTCATAACAGTCTCTATTGAGCCAAACAGCCTAAGTTCATGGGATAAAGCCCATTTTTCTGCTTCTCCATGGTTCCTGAGATATTAGATGTTCTCCTGATAGGCTACGGAGCCGTTTGGTGCAACAAGGGTTTAACCATTGCTCTCATTACTTAGTTACACGGTTATATAGTAGATGAGGTTGGATGAAGACACCAGTCCATCAAGTCCAACCTATAACCCTACAGTCCCCTACAGGGTTGATCCAGGGGAAGGCAAAAAAAAACCATGAGGCTCATGCCAATTGCCCCATTTCAGGGGAAGAAATTCCTTCCCATTACACCAAAGATCTTTGTTTTCCAGCACCCAGTCCCTCCATCATTCTGTCTCTACCTGCTATGATTGACATGTACACTACCTGGCCCTATAGAAGTAACACTTTGATGCAAAGAAAGCAAAGGTGACGCCCTTGTTGCACCAAACAGCTCATTAGCATATCAGGGCAAAGCTGATATCTCAACCATGGAGTGACCAATCAGGAAACACCAGCTATCTGACTGTGCGTATAGGTCAATAAGAACTGTTCTATAAAACAAGGCGCATCGTTCTTGGTTTCGGTAACACATTGTGCGTTCACCATAGACTCCCAAGATGATTTATTAAAGAGGACAACTGGAAGGACTTTAGGGACCTCAAACTGGTTCCTTAAAGGGACAATATTTATCACCTATCTACAGGATACGATTGTTGAGGGTCCGACCATTGGGACCACCATTAATCACTAGAATGTGACTTCTGTATCCGAGGTTTAGATGGTTGCGCATGTGTGCTGATGCTCCATTCAGATTTTTTGGGGATAATGAACACATCCATCTTGTTACCAGGTCTACACAGGTTACTGAGTGGTGTCCAATAAGGCAGTGCCAAATCGTGTACATGGTGTGTGGCCTGAAAAAAGGGGCATGGTTTGCTAAAATAGGCAAAGAAAAATTGGTGCATACCCTTAGACCTCCCAATTGCCAATTTCCAAAATTGGCAACCCTGTAGGAGAGGATGACTTCAGTGTGTCTCAATGTGATTACTGACAACTAGAAAGATTTCTGTTCTATGATTCCTATGTTATACGACATATCTCCGGGTTTTAGGGTACAATACCATACTGTATACATTGATAAGTTGATAGGACAGGTATAGATGGAGAGTAGACCTCAGAATCTATTCCTATGGTGGACCAAGGAATCTCAATTCGACACTGGACGCCATGACTTAGATTTGTATGGATATTGAATATAATGTAATATTATTGATACGATCCTTTGAAATAGATCACATCATGAATGGAATACATAACCCCGACCGAATGGGGATGGAAAACCTGTAGATAAATAAATTCTCCGCACCGTCTCTCCCAAGTTTTGGTGCTGTCATACGAGATAGGAAATGTCTGAGAACTCCTCATAAATGACAACTCTATACGGTCTAATCGCCATGACTGATTAATTGCTATTCATTTGTTAAAGTGAAGAAATGAGGCCTGGGGGTTTCCACGGAATACTTGGCTCTTTCTTAACTAAATATTGCAGCACTGGAAATAATGAATATTTTCCAATCAGCAGCCATGAACTGGAATCATGTTAGGTGGCTCTTTATTCTGGGTGCTAATAATTATATTCTCTTTAATCCAGGACAACGATCTACACCAGAGACATGCAAGCCAGGGCTGAGACACTGCACTGAGGATCAGCACCATTACGTTTCATTGTAAGCTGGCTGTACCATGTCCAATATGAGTAGATCACCTCAGTATCTCAGGATTCATTAAAAATGTCTATATTTATTACATTTACATTGGTTATTTAGTCACTACTACTACTACTTACTACTACTGTTACAACTATTACTTACTTCTACTTCTGTTACTGCTATTACAACTACTACTTACTGGTTACAACTTCTACTTACTACTACTGCTGCTTTATCTACTACCTACTACTGCTGCTGTTACAACTTCTACTTACTACTACTGCTGCTGTTACAACTGCTACTACTGTTGCTACTGTTACAACTACTACTTACTACTACTGCTGTTATAACTACTACTTACTACTACTGCTGTTATAACTGCTACTACTACTGCTGCTGTTACAACTGCTACTACTGCTGCTACTGTTACAACTACTACTTATTACTACTGCTGTTACAACTTCTACTACTACTGCTGCTGCTACAGCTACTACTTACTACTACTGATGCTATTACAACTACTAATTACTATTACTACTGCTGCAACTACTACTATAACAACTACTGCTGCTGCTGTTACAATTGCCACTTACTACTGGTTTTACTACACTAATATTAACATTACTATTGAAATGAATGAATATACATATATATATACATATATATATATATATATATATATATATATATATATAGTATCGTATTTATATGTGTGTATTATATGTAAATTATTGTAATAGCAGAAGTGTTTAAAAATAGAGTAGTCACATTAGTAATAGTAACTTTATATTAATAATTACTCTGCCTATATGTTGCAATAATTCAATAGTAATATTATTACTAATAGTAATAGTAACAGCTGTAGTAGTAGTGCTAGTAATAGTATCTTTATGGCTGCTATTAATCTGCATTTACATTGCTAATGATTACTTATTATTATTATTAATAATAATAGTAGTAGTAGTAGTAGTTGTAATAGTAGTATTACTGTAATATTCTACTAGCATTAGTAATAGTATAATAATGATTGGTATTAATCTTCATTTATATTGGCAATAATTACATATTGATATAGTAGCAGCAGTGGTAGTAACATTCTAGTAATATAATAGTAGCATTAGTAATAGCATCATTATTGTTAGTACAGTATATATTTATTGTATATTATTATTACTAGAAATAGTAATAATAATTACAGTTGTGGCAGTATTCTTGTAATATTCTAGTAGCAATAGTAAATGTTAATAATTAAATAATACTATTTTATTGGTAGCCATAGTAGTAGTAGTAGTAGTAGTAGATACTGTGGTAGTAGTAGTATTAGTTTCTGCGGTTGTAGTAGTTGCTATGGTAGTAGTAGTAGTAGTTTCTGCGATAGTACTAGTAGTATTAGTAGTAGTAGTTTCTTAGTAGTAGTAATTGTTGCTGTGGTAGTAGTAGCAGTAGCAGTAGTAGTTGTTTCTGCGATAGTAGTAGTATTAGTAGTAGTAGTTGTTGCTGCAGTAGTAATAGTAGTAGTATTAGGAGTTGTAGTTTCTATGATAGTAGTATTAGTAGTAGTAGTTTCTACAATAGTAGTAGTAGTATTAATAGTAGTAGTATTAGTAGAAGTAGTAGCATTAGTAGTTTTAGTATTACTAGTAGTACCAGTAGTAGTAGTAGTAGTAGTAGTTTCTACGATAGTAGTATTAATAGTAGTAGTAGTAATAGTGGTAGTAGAAGTAATAGTAGGAGTATTAGTAGTTTTAGTATTATTATTAGTAGTAGTAGTAGTAGTAGGAGTAGTAGGAGTAGTATTTTCTATGATAGTAGTAGTAGTAGTTTCTACGATAGTATTAGTAGTAGTTTCTACGATAGTAGTAGTATTAATAGTAGTAGTAGTAGTTTTAGTATTAGTAGTATTAGAAGTAATAGTAGGAGTAGTAGTATTAGTAGTTTTAGTACTAGTAGTAGTAGTAGTAGTGGTAGTAGTAGTTTCTACGGTAGTAGTAGTAGTAGTAGTTTCTATGATAGCAGTATTAGCAGTAGTATTAGTAGTAGTAGTTTCTATGATACTAGTAGTAGTAGTAGTTTCTACGATAGTAGTATTAGCAGTAGTATTAGTAGTAGTAGTTTCTACGATAGTAGAATTAATAGTAGTAGTAGTAGTTTTAGTATTAGTAGTATTAGAAGTAATAGTAGGAGTAGTAGTATTAGTAGTTTTAGTATTAGTAGTAGTGGTAGTAGTTTCTACGGTAGTAGTAGTAGTAGTAGTAGTAGTAGTTTCTACGATAGTAGTATTAGCAGTAGTATTAGTAGTAGTAGTTTCTACGGTAGTAGTAGTAGTAGTAGTAGTAGTTTCTACGATAGTAGTATTAGCAGTAGTATTAGTAGTAGTAGTTTCTACGATAGTATTAGTAGTAGTTTCTACGATAGTAGAATTAATAGTAGTAGTAGTAGTTTTAGTATTAGTAGTATTAGAAGTAATAGTAGGAGTAGTAGTATTAGTAGTTTTAGTATTAGTAGTAGTGGTAGTAGTTTCTACGGTAGTAGTAGTAGTAGTAGTTTCTATGATAGCAGTATTAGCAGTAGTATTAGTAGTAGTAGTTTCTATGATAGTATTAGTAGTAGTAGTAGAAGTAGTAGTTGCTGCGGTAGTAGTAGTAGTAGGAGTAATAGTATAGATGCAACTACATCAGTCCATGTGCTGTGCTGTGCCTGGTATAACACCTCTGTGTACAGGTGATGACTTTCTCCCAGAGATCACTAATTCCCAGGCCAGGATACCTCACCAAACAAAACCATCCATGTATCGCTAACCTAACACTATAAGCCCAGCCATCACCGCCACCCCCATCATCGTCCTCATCCTAATAAACAGAACGCCATTAATGAACTCATTTCCATGCTAAACAATAGAACCCCCCAATCCGCGTCGTAAATGGCCATTAATGTATGTATTCAACGCTTTATTGTTTAATCCGAAAGCGAGAGTGTCCAATTAATTGTGGAGTCCATGTAATTCCCTCCCGCGCCTCTCTCTATATTATCTATGTGGGTTGGATTTTTTTTTATTATTTTTTTTCTCTCTAAATAATTTAGAAATACATTTGTTGGCGTTCCTCCTGTGAAGTTTGGTTGTTGTTATTGTTGTTGTTGCTCTTGTAAGATGAGTTGTGTTCAAACTAAAAAAAAAAAAAAGATGAAGCCAACATTGAAATTCATCTCACAGTCCAGAATTTACTTAACGGCCAGCCTGTGCGCTGTGATAAACGGAATGATGATCCGGCAACATGTCTTTATCCATGGTTTGCTTTAATTAACACCGGCTTGTTTGTTGAAAAGATGATTAATATGCCAATGAAAATTGCATAATTGAATACCACAACACTGGCACAATCAGGAGGACACATGCAGGTTTTTTTTGTGTTTTTTTTTATTAACATTTTTTATATTTATTATTGTTACTATTGTTCTTGGTAGGATTGTTTTTTCTTTTTTTTTTCTTTTTCTTTTTTTTTTGGAATTCCTTTTGACCAAATGTTAAAGGAAAGAGGATCGGGCTTGGGATTCATCCAAACAAATAATAGAAAAAAAAAATAGAAGAAAAAAAGCACAATACGCGCGGCTTCAAATATTGTATCTTCGGTTAATTAGACCTCGCGTTTGGTCCTGGTCAAATTCTGGGCAATTAAATAAAAATATCAGCTAGGACGGCATCTCGACATGACAGTAGTTGTCAACTTAATTAACGTTACGTGGGTCTTGTACACATTGCAGAGCCGTGCGTGAAGACGATGTATGGAGGAACATGGAGTCCCTGTGGCGTCGTGGAGTGGTCCGTGTCCCGTATACTGTATTCGGGTTTGTTCATGTATTCATTTGCAGAGTACGGCCCGGTAATGTCCGTGTTGGAGCACATGCACATGTCATTGAATAAAAATAAAGACGTGTTTTAAAAAACATCACCCGTATGTTTTTAGAACAATGGAGGTCAATGGCTTCATACCCAGACAGTAAAAAATAGGGCTTGTCCTGTAAGGGCTCATTCACACGGACACTAAGGGGGTGGATTATGGCGCGTAATCCACGTTATAATCCGCCCTCTCACAGTGGTGGTCTATGGAGACCACCAGGCTAACTTTTCTTCATTGAGCCTCGACATCCGCCTGGCTGCAGCAACCTCCGGAGTCGACCCATTCATTTGAGCCTGCTCCAGAGGGCGAAGCTGTGACTGTCGGAAGCCGCTACAGTCGTGGCAGGCGGGTTTTGACCCGAGAGTGTGACTTTCGGTGCCAAAATCCACTGTACCGCCCCCCGTGTGAACTTAGCCTTATTCTCCACTTTTTCAAGCCTGAAGGACCCTATAGAAGTCTATGGGTTTGTTTTTATCTTCTTTTTTTTGGCTGTTATCCTTTTCACAGATCTCAAGACAAAGGTCCCATGTAGCGAAACGTAGCATGACAAAACATTGCAGAAAAACACGTTGGCGATGCATCGGTTGCATTTTCACTGAGTTTTCCTCTGCAGACCCGTTATAGCTGTACGATAGGCGTAATTGACATGGCGGTTTTTAAAATGCAGCTTCTACGTTTCAGAATTTCAGACGTTGTAAAGGAGTGTTTTTTGTTGCGACGTTTCCACCATGGCCATAAAGCTAGGTTTTTTACAGCGCCCAAGCCTGGACCAGTGGTAGGGTTAAAAAATAGACTGGGGCAACACGGTGGCTCAGTGCTTAGTATTGCAGCCTTGCAGCCCTGGAGTCCTGGGTTACAATCCCGCCAGGAGCAACATCTGCGAGGAGGTTGTATGTTCTCCCCGTGTTTGCGTGGATTTCCTCCCATTCTACAAAGACATACTGATAGGAAAAAAATGTCCATTGTGATCCCTATATGGGGCTCACAATCTAAAAAAAAAATAGACCAATGAAGTTCATTCATATTTTTGGTCGGCCTTGCCAATTTTATTACCATTTACATCAGGAACCCGGTAAATTATGCTGGAAAGCTGCACTTGGCATAGATTTCCTTCCAGATGCAAAGCAACAAGATTTCTAAGGAGGCCTGCACCTCGTAATATATGCAGTGCACCTTCTGCCAGCAATGGACTTATGAAGATTGGCATTGATAATACAAGTCTTCATAAATCTCCTCCAATGGGTCCATGAAGAAAGGACGTCACATTGGCGCTGACTCAGGCGTCAATAGTGCCAAAGCCATAGCTCCCCATTATGGTCCTTCCTTTTTCTGGATTTTTTCAGTTTCTACCTCTGCATTAGTTCCCTTTGCATGTCAGACTTGTATACATCACGGATTAAAATGACTTCCCCGCGCTGATTACCAGCTATGTACTATGCACAAAAGAAGAAGGGTAAATACATATGTAAATGAGATACATGTGTAATCATGGTAATTCATTAACAATGTGGTATTATTCCGTGCCTGGTGGAATACTGGCAGAAATTAATACATTATAGAACGTAATCATTGTAACCCGTAACAGCTCCTACCTACAACGTGCCGCAGTACGGGATAAGTCGCCTACGTCTGGATATCGCAGAAGAGCTTCATTTATATTTCCAATTCTTTTGCAGCTAAAAACCATAGGAAAATCTGCAACAAAAAAGTAAGTTTTCCCACAACGTGGAACCTCACCCTAAAGCCGGGGGCCCACGAATCAGAAACGCTGCGATTTGCCTGCGGCGTTTTACAGTCATTGCAAATGGCCCACTTTGCAGGAAAAACCACAGCACGGACACGCTGCGATTTCCAAAAACGTTCGGTTGTTTATCTCTAGACCGTATCATGAATGAGAGGAACTTGTTAGGATCCTTTCAAGAACTAACCTTGGCTTTGCTCTGAACAGACACAGTGATAGTCACCTACAGAGGACACGAAAGAACGATTTGGAGTCTGCGAAACCACAAAACAACAATAGCATTGTCTCTATGTTGCACAGACTTGGTAGGAATGATTCACCAGGATCAGGTTTACGGAAAATCAGTGATTCACATTTTGACAACAGAATTATTACCGAGCGGCTCATCTCTAGTGGCAACGTGTCAGGGCGGCACAACAACATTGTCTTGTTTATTCAGCCAAGTTATTGGTCATTCAGGGACAAGCGTGTTTTAGCTGCTTTCTAGACTGACTTCATTGTATTCATCCATTTATTACTTTATTTCATTTACTTTAGAGAAGTTGATTCGCTGCATTCTCTCCCTATCGGTCCTTAGATGGGTCATGTGACCAACACTAAGACCCTCCGACGACTGTAGCATCTTATGGTGGAGACAAGGTCTGTTCCTTTATTCATGGGACTCACATTGAGGCTAGCTTCTTGTCTACATGAGACAGTAAGAGAGTCGTACTGCTGGTCACATGACACAGCTAAGGACCAGAAGGGACCGGATAACTTTACATTACATTTTACAACATGGACCTTTCAAGAAATATGTCATTGTTATTCCACCATCTAGAAGATAATAGTGTGCACTTGTGTCCCCGTCACATCGGTCTCTGCCCCAAGGCAGTCTAATATCACTCAGAATATAATACATGCTCAGGGTATGTTCATACACAGCAGATCTGTTACCATACCTCCCAACCGTCCCGATTTCCGCGGGACAGTCACGATTTGGGTGACATGTCCCGCGGTCCCGGTTGGAGGGAGGTATGTCCCGATTTCAACTCAGATCTGCGTCCAGAGGACGCAGATCTGAGTTGAACACACATGCGGCTAAAGGAAGGAGCTGACACAGGTCAGCTCCTCGCTTCGCCGCTGCCCGCCTCTCTCCCTGACACACGCGGCTGAAGCTGCTCGCGTGCTCACTTCGCCGCTGCGTCTCTCTCTCTCGCTGACACATGCGGCTGAAGCGAGGAGCTGACCTGTGTCAGCTCCTCGCTTCGCTGCTGCCGCCGGCTCCTGGCTTGTAGACGCGATGTACACGCCAGGAGCCGGCGGCAGCAGCGAAGCGAGGAGCTGACACAGGTCAGCTCCTCGCTTCAGCCGCATGTGTCAGCGAGAGAGAGAGACGCAGCGAGCACGCGAGCAGCTTCAGCCGCGTGTGTCAGGGATAGACGCGGGCAGCGGCAAAGCGAGGAGCTGACCTGTGTCAGCTCCTTCCTTCAGCCGCATGTGTCAGCGAGAGAGGCGGCGAGGGAGCGGAGGAGAAGGTAAGTTTAATGTGGAGGTGGAACGTGAATCTGGGGGCAGATGAAGGAGAGGACGGCATGACATTGGGGCAGAGATGGGGGACATGAATCTGGGGGCAGAGATGGAGAGGACATGAATCTGAGGGCAGAGATGGGGGACATGAATTTGGGGGCAGAGATGAGGGACATAAATCTGGGGGCAGAGATGGAGAGGACATGAATTTGGGGGCAGAGATGGAGGGACATGAATCTGGGGGCAGAGATGGAGGGACAGGAATCTGGGGGCAGAGATGTGGGACATGAATCTGGGGGCAGAGATGGAGAGGACATGAATCTGGGGGCAGAGATGGAGGGACAGGAATCTGGGGGCAGAGATGTGGGACATGAATCTGGGGGCAGAGATGGAGAGGACATGAATCTGGGGGCAGAGATGGAGGGACATGAATCTGGGGGCAGAGATGTGGGACATGAATCTGGGGGCAGAGATGGAGAGGACATGAATCTGGGGGCAGAGATGTGGGACATGAATCTGGGGCAGAGATGGAGAGGACATGAATCTGGGGGCAGAGATGGGGGGACATGAAACTGGGGGCAGAGATGTGGGACATGAATCTGGGGGCAGAGATGGAGAGGACATGAATCTGGGGGCAGAGATGGAGGGACAGGAATCTGGGGGCAGAGATGTGGGACATGAATCTGGGGGCAGAGATGGGGGGACATGAATCTGGGGGCAGAGATGGAGAGGACATGAATCTGGGGGCAGAGATGGAGAGGACATGAATCTGGGGGCAGAGATGGAGGGACATGAATCTGGGGGCAGAGATGGAGGGGACATGAATCTGGGGGCAGAGATGGAGGGACATGAATCTGGGGGCAGAGATGGAAGAGGGACATGAAACTGGGGGCAGATGAAGGGTGTATATGAAACTGGGGGAGAGATAGAGGGGGACATATAATTTACGGGTGACTGTAGGAGGATTATACTGTGTGCGGGCACATGAAAAATTAACGAGTGGGCGGAGTCAACATAAAAGTGGGCGGGGCTAAATTTGCCGCGGCGCGCTTAGCGCGCCGCACATTTTGTCCCTCTTTCGGTTCTTCAAAAGTTGGGAGGTATGTGTTACTAACTTTTTACAAGTGTCCCAGTCATATCAATACGGATTGCAGAAATGTATGTCCATTGTGCACAAACATTCAGATGTAACAAAACAGATTTTCAAAACTGCTGCATGTGAATTTAGCCAGTTAAGGGCTCGCTCACATCTGCGCACGTACTCCGTTCTGCATGTTTCCGTTTCCTGCACAAAACAGGGCAGGAGACAGAAACCTGCCGGCATGTTCCAACCCTATTCATTTGAATGGGCTTGAAAAGTCTCCGGTCGTGAGCGCCGGTGAGCGTTTTATGTGCTCCGCGGCGAAACCATTTTTTTTAAACCGGACACAGAGTTGGACATGCAGTACTCTGTGTCCGGTTTAAAAAAAAACGGTTTTGCGGCAGAGAGCATAAAACGCACACCAGCGCTCACGCCTGGACTCGGCATGCAGAAGACGGAAACCTGAAAACGGAGTTCAGGCGCTGGTGTGAACCCAGCGTAACCTACACCAATACACACAAACTAGCCATAACATTAAAACCTGTGTACACTACAAGTGCAAGCTACAAGGTGGGTTTTGGGGCCCCCACTGGCCCAGGGCCATGTATGACTGCTACTATTGCTAAGCTATGCTATAACACCAGAACTGTTTGAAATGGACACCAAGACACCACTGTCGTAGATGTAACTTTACATTAATAAAGGCTCATTCACATCTGCGCCTGGGGTTTCCGTTATGCAGGTTTCCGTTTCCTGCAGGCATTTTTGAAACCCATTCAAATGAATGGGTTTGGAATGTGTCCGGCCGTGAGCGCCGGTGAGTGTTTTGCGCTCTCCGTGGCAAAACCGTTTTTCTTTAACCGGACACAAAGTCGGACATGCAAAAAATCTAAAATTTGCACACAAACATATGCAGTGTATGGTCTTGTATAAACAGAACAGGGCCCATGGATTAGTATCTGTGTTCTGTCCGTGTTTTGAATGATCAGACTGACCCACAAAAATGGACAGAAATACGACTTGCTGTATGTTTTTTCCACATTTCTATGGCCTTGACACTGATCAGCGAAAGCTATGGACATGTGTATGGAGCCATAGAAATGAATGGGTCTGCATTAGGGATTGGCGAAGCGGGTTCTTTATGAATTTTACAAAAATTTCAGGTTTGGCCAAACCTAAGATTTTCGAGAATCCCCAACCACAAATTATTACAATACTCTGAGGTTTATTTAGCTACAACAGTATAATAATCGGAGGTCCAAAGAAAGTGTAAAAAAAATAAACACCTTATACCGCTCTTCTTCTCACCCAAGATGTTGGAAAGAAGATCAGATATTGTGGTGGAGACCAGGAGGGGTGAGGACGAGCTGTGCATTATTTTTACTTCCTTAGAGTTTAATGATAGCACTCTATGTAATCGAAACTTGAGGGTGGATTGCAGAAGGTTAACCTATTACTAGTGCATACACTATTAGGGGGATATCGTCACTCCTTGGGGAGAGACCACCATATAGGTGTTTGGAGACTTATTAAGCCTTGTTAGACAGGCTTGCACATTCTCAGTGAGCACCCTCTATTGGTTTGCAACACTGAGGCACTGACTTCCTAATTACATCATAGAAGACAGATTTGCATATTCTTCCCATGGTCCCTTGCAAAGTGGAGTGCTAAAGGCTTAATAAGTCTCCACACACCTATATGGTGGTCTCTCCCCAAGGAGTGACGATATCCCCTTAGTGCATACACTAGTCAGTTTTACATACAGACCAATACTACAGTCTTGTGCATGAAGATACAAGGCCCAGATACTCAGACGCGATTCACCGAATACTACAGACTTCCCACTTGAGAATAGTCAAATAATAATAATCAATGACTATACATTGTATTAGTATTAGTTACATTGTATCCGCAGAACAGCATGTGATACTTTGTTGACTACAACTGGATACAATTTGTGCTCTAAAGCCGCGCAGCTCCTTCCTTTTTCCAAACAAGCCTATGTAAACACTCCCTTAACTTGTCATCACGATCCTTAACTTATCCTCCTGAGCCTCATTTCCAAATTTGCTGCTTTTGGCCGGAGTCCTGTGACCTTTAGGCACGGGTCCAAGCTGTGACAATTGTAAAGGCTGACTCCTGCCAGATCCTAAACATCTCTTTAAAGTCACAGCTCCGTTCTGTATCTTAGCAGCGGGGACTAAACACTCTTCATGCTTCTGATTCCGCCAGCTCCAAACTAATTGCATCCTGTTTTTCCTCTAATAATCTGATGTTTTCTTTAAAAGCTGTGAATTCAGAAATGCCTGGTGTTACAGATCTCTATCTTCCAGAGAATGTTTCCAAGTCCATGCCAGAACAAAACACAAGAGCAGTGATACAGTGCCAGAAAGTGAATGCGCGGGGTGAATTGTGTGTTGTGCGATAACATATTTCCGCTTACCCGCTACACATGTACAATTGCACTCTTGCCACCGTGCCAGTTTAATATTATTTGCAGCCACGGGTATCCATTCTAGTTGTAACGCCGGTGCATTAGGAAGATTTCGGCAATAAAGTGTAAAGCTCGGGGATGAAATGATCACCCTTTTAAAATGACTTAGAGAGACGCGGCGCTATTGCGCCTAAATATTTGTTTCGAAACACATTTTGTTCCCCTCCCGCATCACATGTTGCCAACTGTTTTATTGAAGCATTAAATGAAATGAGATTTTGTTGGTCTTGGTTTATTTCGATAAATCACGACTGGTTCAGACATTTATTTTTAGTGTGTTAGGTACAAAAAAAAAAATGATATCATTGTAGTTACAGGAGAGCGGGGGTGGATGGAAAGTGCTTTTGTTTTCTTAAAGGGTAACTCCGCTTTATAGGTTTTAGGAAACTCCTAGCTGTGGTATGTGATGCTATACAGCTGGCTAACATTGAAATTTACAGAAAATCCCTGCAGCTTCATATCCCCCCTCTCCTCCAATTACTTTGGAATAAAGAGGTTGCTATAAAAAGACAGCCCTTTTATTACCACTAATCTACCCTCTCCAATCCCAGGGGACCAGCCCATACATTAACAAGATCACTGATGGGACAATGTAGCATTGCTTACTGACCATTTGAGTGAAGGCTTGACTATGTAATACAAGGATGGATCAGGCTCTCGAGAGAAGGAAAGACTCTTAAAGGAGTTAGCCATGACATTTTTATTTATGGCATATCCGTAGGTGAGGGGCCAATAGCTGTCTGTGCACTGATCAGCCACTTCCAACCCCTGTCTTATACATAGCACAGAGCCGGAAGGAGTTGGCTTCAGTCACAGTATAGTGGTGGGTGCCAGTACTTGCAGCACAGCTCCCATGGAAGTCATATAGTCATCGGAGGTCACCCTGAGCAGCTGATCCATTCAAGGCTGGCTGTGAGCCCCACACCTATCAGATATTGATGGACTATCCTAAGGAAAACGCTATTAAGCAAGCAGCATTCTTCAGATATCTTTTGACTGAATGTTCACTTGGTCTGAAAATACTCCTCCTAACCCAATACACACACATGCACACTCAGCTCAAACTGCATTCTTATTGGTCATGGGAGTAAGGCGATGGCAGACTCGTCCAGGAATGACTTATACCTCAAGAACAAATCAAAGGGGCATGTTGAAATCCAAGTGCCCGACCCCTCTCCAACACCAAACTCCCCGCATTTTCTGTTGGAGGAAAATGATGTTTCCCCCCATGGTCTGACAGTTTCTCCAAAATCAGTGGACATTAATGTGTTTGGCCACCTTTACTTTCCCCCTCTTTATCCAGAGCCTTGGGGACATCCATATATTCCAATATGGCATATGGAAAAGTCATGTCTTCATGACTATAGACAGTTCCTTTAACCAATACAAATTGGTAGGATTCCCCTTTACTAGCTAAAATAATCCAACATTAGGGTTGAGCGATCGGGATCGTAAAAGATCGGATTCCGATCGGCGATCAAGTAAATTTCACGATCGAGATCGGAATTCCGACCCGATCTTTTCTAGTGGGATCGAGGTCAGAGGTTATCTCAAGATCGGCACAACCCTAAAAGTGACTTTTCCCATAGAGAAGGATTGACTAGCGTTGAAGATCGGGATCGGAAAACATCAGATTCCGATTGGCGATCGAGCAAATTTCACGATCGAGATCGGGATCGAGATCGGCTGGAAAATGATTGTAAATTGGATTTTAAAATCGATCTTGAAATCTCAAGATCAGCTCAACCATTTTTTCTACCTGTGTTTGGGGTAAATAGAAAAGTTACATGCCCTCACCTAGGACAACTCATCACTAGCTCACAGAAATAGGGGACCTCCATCTTTATTAAATGGGATGTTGACCATATGACCATACACCTTCAATACCTGTGGGCCATTTAGCAGACAACTATCCCTTCCTCCCATTAACATAGAAGCTTGGTTTGGCTGGGTGTGCCTATCCTTCACTGGGGAATAAGTCAATGACATTCCTTAAGAACAAAGGATTGAATGGGTCAAATCTCTTGTCCCACCAACATCTGCTGAACCGATGTCTACTAAACATCCAATATGGTTGACCAGTCCTGGCAACATTGGCAGGTTTGGCCAACCTTAGTCTAATGTGTATGGACAAGACTATCAGTCAATTTATTTCTTATTTTTCATTGTTATATTTCCAAGGTGCAGAAGAAATCAAGAAATATCTTGGAGAACTTTCTCGTTGCCAATGGTTCAAGGAATACCGTGTCACCGTCATTATACGGAAGGGCAGCCTGTTGGGACTATATAGTAGGTTCCCCACCGGTTGCTCGAAAACGTGAAGACTTTGATGTAACCACATTCCCAATCCGTCATATCTCCACATGCCACACCTTCACCACCACTTCACGTCTAATGTCACTACAGCTGGAGCTTGGAGACATCAGAGGACACTCTCACTACAGACTGACCAATCTCAGAGGGTTTCGCTTTTTTTTTCCGAAATGCTTCGTGTTAGCAGCTTGAGGGGTTCAATCAGCACCGCTTTGATCTCGGCTGGAACTATAATTATTTAACATTGTTACAAGGATTTCTATAATCCATCCTACCATTAAATCCCTTTTACACCCTCATCTTCTGAAGCCTAATCTGCATCTGTACACTCGGTCTGTCTCTTGCGCTGGTTTCATCAGGCTGTGCCATTCTCCAACATCCAAACTGATGATTCTCTCTTTTTTTCTAATGAAATAATTTTCTTTTAAATTGAAAACTGAAAGGAAGGTCTTGTGCATTTGCTACCGTGTGATGGAATAGTTACAGTGCCTGAGTCTAATCCTTCACCTATTACCAGTCCTAGAAATGTATTTCTAGGTTATTTGTGCCTGTACATTTAATATAACCATGCACGGTATCGCTGCGATTGTTTTAGTATCCATATGGGCATGATTTATTAGGCAGTATCCATGGCCTGAATCCTATAGTAATGTCCCCGATTAAGCTGAAGGATCGGGCTATGCAATCCAAATGGGTCACAATGGGTAGGGGGTGTCGGTTCGTAATGGTGGAGAACTGTGGAAGGTCAGAGGGGTCAGAACCAGTTTTCTGGTTCGGTTGGATTCACATCTGCGTTGGAGATTCACATCTGCATCGCAGATTCCTCTCCAAATTGGTGGAGAGAAGAGACTTTTCTCTCTGACAATTACAGTGTATGGGTTCCACGGGTAACCACTTTATAAGCAAACAGGGTCTCTATCTTAGGGGTCCAAAGATATAAGCCCTTTTAGTGTTGATGCAACTTAGGGTCTACTTGGAAAGTGGGTGGTAACACTGCATGACATACTGTACAGCACACAGAGACCCCAACCCCAGAGAACCCAATTAAAGGGCTACTTCCATCTGGGACATTGATGGCATGTAGGGTATGTCATGTCCAATAGATGTAGGTCCTACCTCTGTCTCAAGAAAGGGTCCCACCCCCAAATTGCAATAGCCATGAGCAGACACACACAGCTCTACATTTACTTGTATAGGACCTCAAAGAATAACCAATCCTAATTTGTCCCCAATTGCTCTAATGTGTATGACCGAGTCTGCACAGACTGGGAATTTCAGAACTTGAGAGAGATGCTATATATCATACACTAAGCAAATTCTTCTACTAGGTCTCATCAAAATGACGTAGCCTACCTCTATGGATGGCCAACATGGTGGAATTGATCAATAGAGCTTCCAGATTTCCATTGAGCGATCCATATTTTGGAGAAGAAAAGGATTCTTTTATCTAAGATCTCGTGTTGAAGAAGTTCTACCAGATTAGAATAATCTTACATAGAACCTCCGCTAGGAATTCTGAGGAAAGGATATGCAAATAAGTTCTCCTTGATGGTAAAATTACTCTAGTGTCACCTTTTGGCTGGTAGA